>NC_081563.1:38707054-38860484 GCF_022355385.1 Mustela nigripes | reverse complement strand
TTTTTTTTTTTTTTTTTTTTTTTTTTTTTGCAGCGCTGGGTCATGTGGATCATAGTTATTTCCACAAAATGATTTAGTTGAGGTGAAAACATTCCTAACAATACCCACTCTTTATAGAGCACTCACCCGAGGCCGGGCTCTGCGGCATACATCACACACATCGTTTTGTCCTCACACACTGATGAAGAAACAGAGGGTCAGGGAAGTTAAGTACCCTCCCAAAGCCACACATGGCAAAGCCAGAATGTGAATCCTAGATTTATCTGATCCTAGCCCCAATGGCTCAGTCATTTTTAGAATGTTGCATGCCATTTTTGTTCTACATAAATCATGGACAGCCCTTTCATATGATAGGTGGCTTGCTCCCTCCTGTCCAAGTTTCCTGGATTAACCATGCCTTTGGGGGGAGGCGGGGGGTGGGGGTGGGGGGGACAATAGCCCAAACTAGAATATGCGCAGATTCAGAGCTCCCTCTAGATTCTGAATCCGAGGTGTTCAGGAGGTCACAGACCCCATCACAGACTTACAAGGGTTGCGACCGGCCTGGGTTAAGATCTGAAATGGGGCACACAGGTCCCATGGCTCCATGGGAGCCAAGGGATGCAGCAGGAAGGCTAGCTGGGATCTGGGCCTCTTGGGACAGAGCACAGGGAAGGACTGGCTCCAGCCACGAGAATGAGTGGAGACCCCGACACGCCGCCCTCCAGACGCTGTCCACCCTGTCCACAGAAAGGCTCAAGGTGACCCTGAGCTGTGTCTGGACTAGAGCCACTGAGGTCCAGAGAGCCCGCCTCCGAAATCTCTCTCGGGCCGTGCCCTCCACCAGTCCCTGCCACAGCTGGCCTCCTCTGTTGGCATCCAGGAGCGCCCCCCGCAGGTTCTCCCCATATCTGCCCCGTCCCGCCTCCCCAGAGGAATTGGAGAGCACGTGATTCATCATTCCTCATGGCCTGCGTAACCGGGCTCTGGGGCCCTTCCAGGCTGGCCGGGGCCTTCCTAGCCGGCTACCCGCGCACACTCATCGCCCGCGTCTGCCCCTGTGCACCTGCTGGTTCTTCCTGTCCGCTAGAAAACTCTTTCTTCGGCTTTCTCCCAGCGGAATTCCTGTTTCCTTGGCAAAGCCTGTCCGGACTTTCAGCCTGTCCCTCAATTTGCCATTCCCGGCAGTCCCAGGTCCTGTCATTCCTACATCTCTCAGAGGGGTGCTGTAGGGGTTACCGGACCCTCCACCTCCGGCCTGGCAGAGAAGCTCAATTCTTGCTAGAAGGTTTTCATTTTCACTTTTATTTTCTTTAAAATGAATCCGGTTTTATTTCTCTCAGAGTGTGTCTTAGTTATCTTTGTTGCTGCTGGAACCTGGCATACAGTAGAGGCTCAATAAATATTGAAGAAATGAAGGGGGTACCAGAGGAAGGGCTTTCCAAGGGGAAGCCCAGCAATCAGGAGGCCCCAGGCTTGACCTCCTGGCATTTTCTGTAGCAGCTCTCCTCACTCTTACCCAAGGCAGCTTCCGGCTCCCTGCAGGGTGTGTGCCCGCCTGGGGAAGCTCTCAGTACCCAGTGATGTCAGGTAAAGTTACCTCAGTGACATTCCTGAAGGTGGCCCACAGCTTTGCCCATTGAATTCTTCTCTTAACCAGATGGAGTCACCTTTGGGAAGACTGCCGGTCTGTGGAAACTCCAAATTGGGTTTGGGCCACCCCCTGTATGTTCCCAGTCCAACTCTGGCCTAGTGCAATAACTGTGTTTATTTATTTAATTTAAATTTATTTATTTAAATAGATTTTTAAGATATTTTATTTATTTATTTGAGAGAAAGAGGGAGAGAGAGAGAGCGCGCGTGCAAGGGAACACAAGCAGGGGGAGAGGCAGGTAGAGGGAAAAGCAGGCTAAGGGAGCCCCATATGGGACTCGATCCCAGAACCCTGGGATCAGAATCTGAGTTGAAGGTAGTTGCTTAACCGACTAAGCCACCCAGGTGCCCCCAATAACTGTGTTTAATCAGTGGATTCAGGAGAAGCCTGCTTTGGTCAGTGGACATTGTAATAGTCTCAGAAGAAGATTCCTAGCTCCTTGTCCAGTTTATTCCTGGGGCAGAACATGGCTGCATGCCAGGAGCCACGCCATCTATCTTCACTCCTCTTGCAATTTTTTAAAAAGATTTTATTTATTTGGCAGAAAGAACAAGAGACACAACTAGGCAGAGCAGCGGAGGGAGAGGGAGAAGCAGGCTCCCCACTGAGCAGGGAACCCAATGTGGGGCTTGATCCCAGGATCCTGGGATCATGACCTGAGTCGAAGGTAGTTGCTTAACCAACTGAGCCACCCGGGCGCCCCTCCTCTTGCATTTCTTAGGGTACCTGAAACATCTCAACATGAGGGAGAAAGCACAGACTTTGGAGCAAGGGCTGTGGTGTGGACTCCTGGTCCCATGGGGCGTCCCAACCTGCGTCCGGCTCAGCACAGACCTTTTCTTACTAAAAACCTACCACAAACATGGAGTTAACACAGCTGTTGACCCCATTTTATAGCTGAAGAGAATGAGGGCTCAGGTGATTCTCCTGAATGTCACAGGATTTGGAGCTAGGCTTCTTCCATTCATGAAATCTCACTTCCATAAAGACCTTGCATTTTATCATCTGTAAAAACAGGGTAATTATGATCATCTCACACAGTACAAACTAGAATGTGCATGAGTAGATTAAAAAAAATTGCTTTAAGGTTAACAAAGTGCACCTTTTAATTATTCACATAAAAGACAAGGAGTTGACACCTGTTTTGCAGCACTTGCTAGTGGATTTGCCCCCACTCCCCCCCCACCCCCAGCACCGTGCCCCACCCCAGCCTGAAGTCAACCTGAAGGGATGTTTTTGTCATTCCTTGGCCTGGGGAGGAGCCCTGATTCCTGATTCTGAGGCTGCAGAAACAGGATTGGGAGGCTCCAAGATAATGCTGGCAGCCCTCACATGTGTATATTCTTCAGAGTTGACAAAACACAGCCATAGATGGTATCTCCCAGCAATCTCATTTCATCTCGTGACACAGGAAATCTTACCCCCATTTCGCAGAGGGGACAAGTAGCTAAGGCTGAGTGGGGAGGCGGACCCCAGGCTCGCACTGCACGGTGCCTTTTCTAGATCAGGCAGCCATGCACCACGGATCACTAGCTCTGAAAGACTGCCTTGCATCCGAGCGCCTTGGCAAAATGCTGATTCCTTGTCTCCGCCAGGTTTGGATGGGGCCGGGGTTGGGGGCTCACAGGGTCTGGCGCAAAATCCAAGAATCTGTATTTTTACCCAGTTCACGTGGAGGTTGGGTCGCTGGTGCTCCGTGGATCACACTTTGAGAAGCGGCAGAAGAGGATGTGGAATTCTTGCGAGTCTTCGGGCAGACACCAGTAAATTGCTGCAGGCGATCAACAGAACTAGGAGTGGGTGTGGGAGGGGTGGGTGTGTGGGGCCAGGGTAGATCAGAGCAGGTGCGCAGGTTAAAATATCTCCAGAATGTCTGGGCCAAGTACCATGCCAGAATGTGTTTATTAATTTCCAAACATTAAAATATATAAATATATATTCTACTTATGTGAAGTACCTCAAGTACTCAAAACAGAGACAGAGAGTAGAAGGGTGCCCACGGCTGGAGAGGGAGTGGGAGGCACAACAAAGTGAATGTACTTACTGCTACTGGATTATACACTTAAAAATGGGTGAAAGAGGGGCGTCTGGATGGCTCAGTGGGTTAAAGCCTCTGCCTTTGGCTCACGTCATGATCCCAGGGTCCTGGGATCTAGCCTCGAATCAGGCTCCCTGCTGGCTAGGAGCCCGCTTCCTTCTCTCTCTCTCTCTGTCTACCTCTCCGCTTACTTGTTATCTCTCTGTCTGTCAAATAAATAAATAAAATCTTTTAAAAGATGGGTGGAACAGGGACACATAGGTGGCTCAGGTCCTGATCCCAGGGTCCTGAGATCGAGTCCTGCCATTGGGCTCCCTGCTCAGTGGGGAACCTGCTTCTCCCTCTCCCTCTCTCTGCCAACCCCTGCTTGTGTTCTCGCTTTCTGTCCAATAAATAAATAAAATCTTTAAAAAATGGGTGAAGTGGTCAATTTTATGTTATGTGTATAATTTATCACAATAAATATATATACATGTACAAAAGGGAGCTTCTCTAAGTATGACCCCAAACCTGGAAACTATAAACTTAAAGAAATCAATGCATTGCCTACATAATAATCAGAATTTCTGCATGGAAAAATTATCATACACAAAATCAAAAGGCAAAGAACAAACTGGGGAAATATTTGCAATACAAATGACAAAAGCATCTGAATTCCTTGTCTACCAAGAAGAAAAAGACCAACCATGCAGAAGAAAAAAAAAATACTTTTTAATTCAATCATTTGCTCTTTCAGTAAATATTTGTTTAACACATATGCGCCCTACACAATTCTAAGTGATGGGAATGTAGCAACAAACAAACAAACATACATACATAATATTAAGATGAGGAGATTCAATACCAGTTGGGGGAAATGACAATCAACTAACCCAGGAAAGTATGTAATATGTTGGAAAAGAATGAGTGATACAGAGAAAAGGAGAGCAGGCGGGGCGTGGAGGGCAAGAGAGCTGTGCCGTAGGGCATAAGTTAAGTGGCCCGTCAGAGCGGGTCTCACTGTGAAGGTGATATTTGAGCAAAGCCCCGAGGGGGAGAGGAATCTTCTCACGGTGATGAGTGGGGCCAAATGACCAGGAAAGACCCCGAAGGGTCAGACCTGGGAGGCCGTCAGGGCAGCAGAATGAGGTCTGGGAAGTCAAAGGCTCCCGCACAATTGTCTGCAGATGGGGGAGTGGGTGCAAAGGCTCTGAGTCTCTTCTCTCACGTGGGATGGGAGCCACGAGGAGGTAATGAGGAAAGGGATGACATAACCCCATTTTTAGTCATTGTCGTTTTTTTTTTCCAAATTTGAGAAGGGGGAGTTGGGGAGAGATTCAGAGAAAGAGGAAGACACAGACTCCCCGCTTAGCAGGGAGTCCCCTCGTGGGGCTCCCATCAGGACCCCGAGATCAAGACCTGAGCCAAAGGCACTTAACCAACTGACCCACCCAGCCTCCTCCCCCTGCCCCCCAGTTTTTAGGTTTAAAGAGAGACTTTGGCCACTGGATTACTGAAAGACTGAGAGAGACAAAGGCAGAGGCAGAGAAATGGATTAGGGTAATTGAGGCAGGAGGTGCTGGTCATTGGGACCAGAGCATCAGCTGTGGAGGTAATAAGTGGTTGGTTTTGGGATGCCTTTGAAGGGACAGCCAACGGAATTTATTAACAGATTGGCTGGGGGGCACATGAAAGAAAGAGAAGCCTCAAGAGGACTCTGTGTTTTGGACTTGGGCAAAGTGGAAAGGTGAGCTGCTTTTCTTTGAACTGGAGATGATAATAGTTGAAATGAGTTTTGGGGTAAGATCAGTTTGGATTCCGCCACATTAAGTTAGAAATGCCTCTAGGACATCCAAGTGTAGATTTGAGGAGGCAGTTTGCTACATGGAAGAGGTCAGGACCAGCTGGAGATAGAAACTTGGCAGTTAAGAGCTTATGGGTGGTATTGAAAACCAGGAGACCTGACATCATTGCCAAGGTGTGGACGTAGTCCAAGGACCAAGGTCTGGAGCAGGTCAGGATGGAGAAGTCAGGGGGGTGGGGAAGAGCTTCGAGGAGGGAGGAAGTCCAGAGCAATGTGGTGTTCTGGAAACCAAGTGAAGAGACGTGTCAGGGAGGGAGGGAGACATCATAGGATCCATGGGGTCAGCTGCTGCCCCAAGGCCAGGAGGCAAGACCTCCGAGGATTCCTGCTGGATGCTGTGAGGGTATGGATGAACTGGCAAGGACCCTGGGTGAGGGAAGAAGGCTGGCAAGAGAGAATGAGACAGAAGAAATGGAAGAACTGAGTATAGAGAACTGTTGAAAAGCCTTGCGGTAAAGGGTGGTGGGGGGAGGGGAGAAGAAAAATGGGCAAAGACATGGAAAGTTCAAAGACAAAGAAATACATGTGGCTTCTAAGCACATAGAAGGATGCTGTACTTCATAATCAAATAACCAGAGAGATGTCATTTTATACTTTATACTTACTATACTTTATACTTACTAGATTAGGGGAAGTTAAAAGTTGATACTATATTGTTGGAAGGGCAGAGAAGCCAACCATCATCCCCTGTTTTAGGACTTGAAATTGGCACAGCCTTACTGGTTGGCAAAAATGTATTTATGGGGGAGCCTGGGTGGCTCAGTGGGTTAAAGCCTCTGCCTTTGGCTCAGGTTATGATCCCAGGGTCCTGGGATGGAACCTCGCATCAGGCTCTTTGCTCAGCGGGGAGACTGGTTCCTCCTCTCTCTCTGCCTGCCTCTCTGCCTACTTGTGATCTCTCTCCCCGTCAAATAAATAAATAAAATATTTTAAAAAAAGAATTCACTTTAAAATAAAAACTTCTACATTGAGGTCATATCGTGCAGAATCAGAGGGGACTTTCAGGTGACCTAACCCAGTGGTTCCCACAGCCCAAGTCCATGGTCAGCTAACATCAGAATCACCTCAGCGCTGTGAAGATGCAGAGGAGATGTGCGGAGTCGCATATCGTGGCCCCGTCTGGTGACACGGAAAATAGCTCCTGAGGCCATTCTGAAACACAGGCATGCTGTGGGCACTGTGCTCACTGCCGTGTACAGTTCCCCAGAGAAATCGAGGGCCTACAAGGGTCAACCGCTGCTCTGGGGGCTGGTTTCCCCACTGGGAATAGTCAGGCAAGAGGATCCTGGGAAGCATCCCTATCAATAAGAAGAGACCCTTGACAAAACAATGTAACAGCTTGCACGAACTATCTTACAGAAGATAACTAAAGCCCTTAACAACCCTAGGAGGGCAGGCACTATTCCTATCCCCGTTTTACAGATGAGAAAACAGAGGCACAGAAAAGTCACAAGCAAGTGAATGGCTAAGCTCGGATTTGGAACCCAACAGTCTAGCTCTCAAGGTTATAAACATGATGAAAAGAAAAAAGAAAAGGATTCAGCCAGCGTGGAAGAGCATGTCTGGCATGGTGGTTGACGCAGACCTCCCCACGACCTGATAGACAGGAGAAGCTCTGCGGCTTGAGAGACTCAGTGGCAAACACGAGGCTGTCTGATGGAGAAGATGGCTGGGTGCGCTCACGGGACAGAAACAGGCCAGGGCCCAGCGAGAAGGACAGACTGAGGGAACATCTGATCACTTTAAAGCAGCATTCCTCTCCTGGTGTGAGCACTCTTGAGGTGGCAGTGCTGTTCTTTAGGAAATTCTTCCTTGGGCTGAGCTTCGCTGATTTCCCCCAACAGCCATTTTCTCTTCTGTATTAAGAGAACCCCTAAGTCTTTTCAGCGGGGCCATGGCCACCTGGGCTAAAGACTGCATTTCCCAGCTTCCGTGGCTTCTCTGGGGGCTGGTTTCCCCACTGGGAAATGAAGCCACCTAAGTTTCAGCCAAGGGGCCCTAAGCAGAAGTGATGTGTGCATCTTCCCCTCCTCTATCCTGGAGCTTAGGCAGATCTCGAGCCAGATGAACCTTGTGGGTGGGAAGACAAGAGAGAAGGAGTTTGGATGCCTGTGGTACACGGCAGCTCCATCAGCTCTGGAAGGTCTCATGGGAGAAAAACAAACCACCAGTCAACCCTGACTGAACATTAGACTCACCTAGGGGAGCTTTAAAAAAATATTGCCTGTTCCCTCTTCCTCAACTCCTGATTTAATCAGCCTGAAGTATGGCTTGAGCATTAGATATTTTTAAAAGTTCCCAGCCACGGTTCAGAACCGATGGTTTATAACACCTAAACCTGTATCTGAACTAGTCCCAGCTCAGATGGGTTTGGGCTCTTTTTTTTTTTTTTTTTTTTTTTTAAAGATTTTATTTATTTGCCAAAGAAGAGAGACAGCAAGAGAGGGAGCACAAGCTGGGGGAATGGGAGAGAGAAGCAGGCTTCCTGCTGAGCAGGGAGCCCGATGTGGGGCTTGACCCCAGGACCCTGGGATCATGACGTGAGCCGAAAGCCGACACTCAATGACTGAGCCACCCAGGTGCCTCTTGGATGGGTTTGGGCTCTTAAACAGCTGTGCCCAGGGACACCTGGGTGGCTCAGTGAGTTAAGCCTCTGCCTTGGGCTCAGTTCACAGTCTCAGGGTCCTGGAATAGAGCCCTGCATCGGGCTGCCTGCTCAGCGGGGAGCCTGCTTCGTCCTCTCTCTCTGCCTGCCTCTCTGCCTACTTGTGATCTTTCGCGCTCTCTCTCTTTGTCAAATAAATAAATAAATAAATAAATCTTTAAAAAAAAAAACCAAACCTGTGCCCAGGGGACAGTCACATTGCTTTTGCTGGATGGTCTTGAAATCTGACGTCAGGTGACACGCCTCCCCCTAAAGTCATCTTGTTCACCCTTCACTGGGCTGAGGGCTGATCAGGAGGAGAGTCAGAGACGGTAATCCTGAGATCTAATCTAGGAAGCTGGAGTTTTGGAAGAGGGGAAGTTTCGTGTGCACAGAGGGAGGAGAGAAGAGGTGATGATCAGAGAAGCTGGGGAGCTGGGCAGCTTGAGGGAAGGCGAGGGGACCCAACATTATTCCCGAGCAGGGTGATCACAGGGTGGTTATTCAGGGTTGAGGCTTGGCTGGTCAGCTGGTGGAGGGCCTTGTATGCCAAGCTCATGAATTCCAATTTTAAACTAAGGATGACCAGGAACCTTCAGAGGAGAGTAAGCAGGAAATAAATCGCATGGCCAGATTTGTGCTATAAAACATTCTGTCCCATCAGTGTGAAAATTGGAGGTGGGAGCAGTTCTGAGGTCCAGTGAAAGGAGATATATAGTGAAGGGAGAATGCAGCCTACTTGAGTCTGAAGTTTTGCCAGAGGCCTCACATTGTCAATTTACTTTAAGCTTTCATCATCCTAGAGTTCTGAGTGAATGCCCTTATACTGTTTCCAGCTTGGTTCTCCCCCAACCTGCACTGGCCCAGATTTTAGGGATCTGGAGGAGGGTTATAGTTTCCTCTAGAATAGCCCATTTCCCTCAGGAGTTGCTCTAGAGATACTAGCAGAATGGCCCTACTGCATTTTGTCCTGTTGGTACAGCCCAGAGTTCCATCATGTTCTCTCAGCAGTCAGGCTTGAGCTGTAGGCTACAGGAAGAAAGTTGAACTATATCTAAAACCACGCAAATCTCTATTGCAAATATGAGATTTGCACATATTAATATGCATATGGACGACTTGGGGCTCCTGGATTCTGGAATATGGATTCTGACCCAGCAGGTCTGGGGCGGAACCTGAGACTCTGCATTTCTGCTGATGCTCCCAGCCCAGTACCACACAAGGCCTGCTCTTCTCGGCCTTGACTACACAGGGGAGCCACCTGGGAGCTTTAACAACTCCCAGTACCTGGGCCCCTCACCCAGTGGTTGAGTTCTAGGGCTGGAGTGTAACCTGGCTGTTGGCATTTTTTAAAGAGGATCCAGTTTTTTAAAATTGCTATCAAGATAGAGAAGAGGTGCTTTAGAATCACCTAGGGAGCTTTTTAAAAATGTAGATTTTAGGGTAAGGGCTCCTGGAGATACCCCTCGCAGGTGAATGATACTTACACTTGGAAGCTCCCAGCACCCACCCCCTTTCCCTGCTCCCCGCTCGCCCCCCCCACCCATGAAGATGCCTGATGGCAGTGATTCCCAAGAAAAGGTGTGGGGGTGCTGATTCTCAAAATTAGCAAGCGCCCCATTGGACCCCAGGCTCCTACTGCCGCAGGGCAACAAGGAGTAAATCACATTTAAAGTAATAATCCCCTTAGTTGCCTTTCCCCCTAAGGTTAACAGATCGGTGTGATTATTTCTGTAAACAGATCCCAGAAGTAAAATTGCTGCATGAAGAAGAACCAGCTCTCAGATGAAGGTAGACACCGACCAAAAAAGTCATTGAAATGCATCTCAGGTAAATCTTTTTTCCATCTAGTGTTGGAGAAAACGAGATCCCGTTGTGGTTTTCATTTGTATTTCGCTGATGAGTAGCGAGGTTGAATTCTTTTCATTCATTCATTCATTCATTCATTCAAACCTATTTCCGACTCACCTCTGATTTGCCTGATTAACCTCAACGGGGGTAACTCCTTAGACTAACTCCCAGTTTCCTCCCGTATAAAACAGGGGCGGTCACATCTCCCAAGGTCGCTGTGAGGCTTAGGTGCGATTTCATGAATGCGCAGTGCCCGCTACAGAACTGGGTATGCGGCAGGCGGCCCAGAACCGCGTGCCTTGGAAAGCCAGCAGGGACCGGTGCTCCCGCCGCGCCGGTGGCCGCAGTCCCCGGGCGCAGCTGCTCCGCTGGGGGGCGGCGGCGGGCAGAGGTCCCCGATCGGGAGACCCGCGGCTCCCGCCACCTCCTCGGGCTCCCGCGCGGCCCCTTCCCCCGCCGCACGCCGCCTCCCCACCGCGCTCGCTGCCCAGTCCGCGCTCTGGCCGCGGCCGCACGAAGGGACCCCAAACCCCGAGCCCTCGCAGGGGAACCGGGAGCCCCAGCCTTCCCTCGATGTCTTGTCGCCCCCGCGTGGCCAGTATGAGCGCCTCTTCCTCCCGGGGCCCGTTCCGCCCGACATTTCCTGGCGCCGCTCCCGGCTGCGCGCGAGCCAGACGTCCCGGGCCCAGCCCGGAGAATCCCGGGCGCGTCCACATGTCTTTGATCTCCAGACCCTCTGGCCACACTACGCCCCGGCTCCCCGCGGAGGCAATCGAGGGTAGACTCGCAGGCTGCCCGGTTGATCCGCTCCTTGGGGTCAAAGTCCTGAAGAAGGCAGGAATTAGCAAACCCTAGCCCCTCGCCCGGCTCCACAGGCAGCCCCGAACTCCTCAGGATAACAAAGGACGCTCCTTGGTTGCTTTAGTAATAACCAGACTTTCACATCTGCATGACACGGTATCCCCACGTGATCAAATGCCAGCCTCTCTAGTCCTTGTTCCAGCATATTCAGTATCTGCATTTCTGTGCAACGGTTTATCTTTCTTTCTTGACCTCCTGTTTCCTTCCTTTCTGCTCCCTGAGTACCCAACAGTAATTAGCCGCTGTTTCTCTCTGTATCTTTCCCTCGGGTCTTAAAATCATCGAATTGCATATAGGCACGTATCTGCGTGATCCGGTCCTCACCGTAAGTCTTGCCCAATTATGCCCATTTTGGAGTTCAGGACACGGAGGTCGTGATTTATCTATTAACTGAGTGCTTACTACTTCCCAGGTTCTGTGCTAAACCTTATTATATCTCTTACCAGAATCTTCACCACTTGTTATTTGCTGTGAAACAGTGCAAGGAAAATTGTAAACAAGTAAATAGGCATGTGGCCATCAGCGATGCCAAACCGGGTGAGGTCTTGTCACCTGTCACTCCTCCAAATGCGCTCTGGATTGAAGGGAACCCGGGGAGGTGGAATTGTTATGCTAAGAAGGTGGTGGGATGATGAGTGCCTTATTACGTGCTCCCCGCTGTTACTCTAGTTATTTTGATAATTGTGTTCCTTCCTCACCTGCAAAACAGCAACATAAAGATCTGAGTTGCAGAGGTCCTAGCAGAATTAAGTGAGACCATGTTAAATCCTTGTAGATTATAGAGCGGGTACAACGATGAGATCAATGAACATACTGTAAATGCTGCCTATTGGTTTCCTTTTTCTTGTCTTGTTCATTTGATATCATTAAACCTGAAAGTAGTGCATCTGTTGGAAGAAAAACAATACTGTTATAAAGTTAATTGAAGTGAATAATCTCCCCTCCCCCCTCCTCCAACCCCCACGCCCTGAAGTTAACCAGGGTGGCATTGCGGAAGGTGCGCATACTTCTAAAGTTTATGCCTATGGAAATACTTCCTTTACTCTGATACAGAGGCTGTTAGATTTGGTAGCACTCCTGCCACTCCCACCTCTCTGCCACCTGCAGATTTGTCATTCATCTGCTTAATAGAATGTTCATAATTCCACTTACGCTGCTGACTCGTCTGTATACATCCATAGTATGAATGTATCGTATCCTTACTTATGTGGCCATGATCCTGAGTATTTCTTTAAATGGAGACAGAGAACATCTTTTCCGCTTCATTCCTTCTCAGTATCAAACGCTCTTCCTGCCTCTGGGCAGATGTGTGACCTTTCTGGATAGTGAACATTTTCCCAGAGTCCTCCTGGGGGCCCCTGAGCCCTGTGCCAGCAAATGACACTGTTCTTTCTCCTCTTCCCGCCCGCATTCTTGCTCCTAGCAGGACAGGAACCAATCCCAAAGTTGCTGCCAACCTGACAATGTTCTCTGGGTGCTCTTTAAAAGCACATGTCCTTTCAGATGGAGGCAGATGGCGAGCCATGCCCTGAAGCACCCCCTTTGGAGAAATCCTTCAGGATGCAATATTTCAGAGCAGTGGCAAAGGATCCTCCTCTGGGCTGTTGGGGGCCAGCGCCACCGGTATGGCTGGACAAAGGACATCTCTCCGCTCCCACTGACCTGGCTCCGGGGCCTCTTATCTCGCTGGTTCACCGACTCCAGCTAATTCTCCCTCCAGTCAATCCGCTTCCTCATTGCCACAGTAATTCTGGCAATCTTCTGATATCATGATGTCCTTTTTCAGCTCAGCAACTTGCGATGACTTCTGGTTTCCTCCAGAATAAAGCCCCAGGTTTTTACCGCGGAGTCCTGGGAAACTCGTCATATTTCAAAGTGCACCTCTGTGCCCACCCTCGTTCTTCTGGATTCTATCCAAGGTCTTGCACCCTAAATCGGGGAGCCAGCTTCTCCTTGACCTGTGTTCAGTTACTGCCAGGGTCTTGGCTTTTCTGTCTCAAAAATGATCCTCAAAATCATCTATTCTCTCCACTCCCACCACAGAGAGCTCTCTTCTTCCTCCCCTTCCTCACAAGCCTTTTCCTCTGGGCTGTTCCTGCTGCCTTCCTCCATCTTTTCTTAGTGAGCCTCTGCGGCTCCCCAAAAGGGGGGGTGCTCAGGGAGGGCTTAGGGATGCCAAGACTTGTTGGAAGCAGTCGGGCACATATTGCCCCATGTTTATTGTTTTAAGTCGCTTGTCACTTGAATTTAAAACCCGCTTATGGCAAAAGCATCATGAGACATAATGTGGTTGAATTTTATCGTATTTGGTAGGTTTTTGTCAGTCACCTGTGGATCCACGTTGTGTTGTTTTCATAATGTGTTGTCTGTTTGGAGGAGGGGAATGCCTTTACAGGTGAGAGAATGTTTGTTTTATCTCAGACCTCACCTATTTGGGGTGTGTGTGTGTGTGTGTGTGTGTGTGTGTGTGTGTGAGAAGAGGAGCCCCCTGGGGGCAGCTACCTTAGTTGCATGAGTAGAATCTGGATAAGGAAGTGTCCTTAAGCAGTGCCTCATAAATTTAGCTATGGAAGGAGCAAACTGTCCTCAGAGATGGACCAGAAAATATCCAGCATTTTCTGCTTAGTCCTTGACTTTTCCAGGAGAAGGACCAAGTCCCTCTATGGCTCGTGGTTAGATTGGAAACTTGTTCCATGTCCACGTTCTTATAGAAATAGAATTACTTTTGGTGCAAACGCATCCAGAGAAAAGTTACGTGTGAGAAACAATATGAAAAAAGAAAACCACCCCCAGTATCATTAATGTCTGCTTCTCAGCCTACCTCTGGGAGGCAGAGGGCAGAGTGGGTAGCTGACTTTCAAAGTTCTCACGGTCCTCCCGACCTTGGGACCAGCACTCTCTTCAGTACTGTCTCCTTCCACGAAGGTGGAGCCTGGAAGCTGGAAGCTGTGCGGGTGCTTTCTCCTGGCAGCCTGTCAGTAGGCCTGCGGGGCTCTCCCACCGCATTCCACCCCCTGTGGACCTGGCTGGAGGTGCTGGATGCCAAGCCCCACAGTGACAGCTGAGGAAGGAGCCAAAGGGGGCCCCCTATCAGGCAGAGCCCCATTGTGCCAAGTGTCCCAGGCTATTATTGTTCCTCTCATTTAAATTAAAGCCTAAGGCTTCATTCCTTTAGGAGACTTCCAGGGTGTGAGACTTGTGTTTTTAGCATTAGGATTGTTCAACTCTCTTTTCCCGCATTTTTGCCAAATTTTTATTGCAGTAACTGGTACATTTCTTTCCTTCCTCATCTGATCACTTTCCGAGGGCTGCAGCTAGATGTTCTCTGAATTCACCCCCTGGGCTTTATCATCAGGCAACGAAGCTTTAGGCTACATGTCGGGGTGACAGAAGGTGCGCCCCTACCCTCCAGGGCCTTTGCTAGTAAGAAGGCTGATCTGCACCAGAGGACAGGCTCATCTGCAGCCGACTGATGGTAAGTGTTATTAAGCACAATGTGCTAGAAGAAGAGGCAAATGTGGAGGCAAGGGGGCTCGGAAAAGTACCTAAAAAGCAACAACCCGAAAGGTGTGGAGTCAGGAGACAGGGTTCTGGGGGAGAATGCAGGGGACTCTGTCCTAGCTACGCTGAGGACCTGCTAGGGCCCGTTGGCCCAGCCCCTCCATTTCCCATGCCTGCTTTCCTGCTGGTAGCCAGCAAAGGTGCACACAGAATTAAAATGAAAGTAGGCCTGGGATGCCTGGGTGGCTCTGTCAAGTTGAGGTGAAGCGGCTGACTTTAGTAGGTTTTGGCTCAGGTCGTGAAATGGCGTCCTGCCTTGGGCTTCAGGCTCAGCGGGGGTTGGCTTGACATTCTCTCTCTCCTTCTCCCTCTGCCCCTCCCCCTGCTCACATTCTCTAGAAAATAAAATAAATAAATCTTAAAAAAGGGGGAGGCAGATTTTGTCATAGAAGAAATTTGCAAATCCTTAGATAGCTTGGTGCAAGAGAGTAGGCAAAACCCTGACTGGAAACTGGAATATCTGTGTTTGGGTCCCAGTTCTGCTCTGGCTTTGTGGTCCTGGGCGCATCGTAGCATCCTTTCTGGGACCCGAGTTTCACCAGAAGGGTAATAATGACACCTGCCACAGCCAGCTTCAGGGTTGTGACTGAGAGAGCCTGCAGCTGGGACCGAGAGGGGCAGGCTGGGAAGAGAGTGATTGGTCCCTTCCCAGAGTCAAGAGGAAAGGGGTAATGGGACCTGAGGCTGACCATGAGATGAAGAGAGAGGGAGATGGGCTGGCCAGGAGCCAAGTGGAACACCGGCGGGAAGACCACGTCCAATCTGTACCTGCAAAGCAGGTTCTGAGTAGAAGGCACAGACACCTGTGACGTATTTTTCCAGCTTACACACTGCTCATGACTGTTGCAGGGCAGGCGTGACTTGTGTGTAAAATGGTAGTCATCGTGCATTTTCGTCTCGAAAAGTTGTGTCGGGCTGGTGAGTGCCTCGCCGGCCCATTAGGCCACATGCCTCCACGGGGGATGTGCCAGACATGCTGTGACGTCAGCACAGCTGGCATTGTCCCAGCCTTGGTTTCTGCAAGGTCTCCCTTCGGGGCGGGGTCCTCTTTCTGTCCCCAGTTCGGGGCATAGAATAGGCACCAAGCAAACATCTCCTGGTTATGAATCCAGTGACTTTTGAAAAAGACTGGGTTTTGTTAAGTCTTGGGGAAAGAACAGAGAAGGCACATCTGCTTGGAATAGGTGAGGAAAAGTTTTCTTGAAAGTAGGGTTATGACCCTTCCGAGACCCGTGATCCCGTTTTGTAAATTTGAAAAACTACCACTTGGGGCTAATTCCCCCAAAATAAGCATCAACTATAAATATTTTTTTAAAGTTTTATTAAATCATTTAGACTTGAAAGAAGTCACAATACTTAATGCACTTATGTGTGCTCTGTACACCACCAACCCAAATGGATTGAGTTCAAAATTTTTATAAATAAAAAATAAACATATTTACAGTGAAAAATAAAAACATGTTAGCAAGTTAGAGGATGAAACTGTTATCTATGATCAGTTTTGGGAAAGTACCTACAGGATTACACATAAACATTTAAGATTTCATTAGGTTTAAAAAGTTCATAATTGAAGAAGTTAGTTGTAATATATGATTCATGTCTTACTACGGCTTTTTACTTCCCCAAACCAAACTTTTGGCCAATTTACACAAAAAGCTTCATTTTCCCTTTATTGGAGGTAAAAGTACAAAAAAGGTCTTCAATTCTCCCTAGAACCATCTAAGGAATAAAGTTATTTAATGCTGCAAATATCACTATAAAACTAGCTATGGACATAAACCATTATACAATTTGTTTCTCGTCCTCCAAAATAGTGCAGATTCTTTCTTCCTTTACATACCAGGACAAACATGGAGTCAGCTTTTTTGGAAATTAGTTTCAAAATCATAATTTCAAAAAGATGATTTCAAAATCATCATCTTGCCTCTAGAAAGCGTATTTCTAGAACAATGTAGTTACCACATGTAGGAACTTTCTTCTGTGCTATAAAAATATTTCCCTTTTAATTCTCTTTTTTTGTTTCAGGGATTGTTTCTACCTCCCCAGGCAAAGGTCAGGGCTATCAAGCTTGGCCAGCCAGTTTCAAGAGACCACTGAAGAAAAAGGACCACATATGATTTATGGATAGCCCTCCCTTGGAGTTCAGCAGTTCAGAGTTGGCTCAAATTAGGTCATGCCCCCAAATCCAGTTTAAATATGACTTAGAAAAAGTAGTCCAAAATAAAATTGAGCAAAGAACAAAATTTTCAAGTTCACAATTTTGGAGAGCCACATTCCCCGGACAGTATTCTGTGTCACCTGCTAGGGGTGCGAGCGTAAGTTAAGGCTAATTGCTGGGCAAAGGGCTCTAGGAGCTGCTGGACTGTCTTGAATGTTTTGTTCCTGATGAACTCATGGAGCGAGACCTCTGTCTGAGTACTGTTTTTCCTGGAAGCTCCAAGTCTTCAAATACAGCATTTTCAATGATGGTGGTAGCTTCTGGCCGTTCCATGGGGGATGGAGAGAGCATGTCTTGAACCATCACATACTGAAATATAATAAGCGTATTGAAATGAAGGGCCAGGTTTAGACCATGAAATAGTCTGCTAAATTAGGAGTCAGAACAGTTTTTCTCTAAATGTGTTAAGTTGCAGGCCAGTTTCTGATGCAGCTTCTCAACTTTGCCATTAAAGTACAAAAGCAGCCATAGAAAATAAGTAAACAAATGGGTACGGCTGTGTCCCAATGAAACTTTATAAAATTAGACAACAGGCTGCATTTGGCCTGTGGGACATAGTTTGTCAACCCCCGCTCCAAATAAACATAGACCATTTTGTGGTAATTGGTTGTTTTTTCTAACATATAACGGTTTTAAATCATATCCTTTTAACACAGACATAATCTGATTTTAAAAATAATTCTATCTTATAACTGTGTTATATAACTTACAACAAATCTATAATCATGTGAATGTACAATTATCTCAATAAAAATTTTAATTAAAAATAATCATGCCAGACAGAGATCAGTACTTAACCTCTTTCCTTGATTTTTTGGGGGTTTTTTTTTTTGAGCCCTTCTTAATGTAACATATATTCTTATAAGCCTCCTTGGAAACTGAGTCATCAGTTTTGCAAAATATGTAACAAAGTAATTTTTAATAAAATATATTTCATCTTAGCTTAGTATACCTCTGTATTATAAAGTACTTCTTAAAAAATATTTTATTTTCTTTTAAGTAGGCTCAACACCCAGTGAGGACTTAAACTCACAACCCTGAGATCAAGAGTCGCTCACTCTACTGACTGAGCCAACCGAGAGCCCCTATAAAGTTCATTTTTCTAATGCAATCCTTTATTATACTTATAATCCTGAAAGATAAATTTAGACTGTTCCCAACTTGATAATTAACAGGCAGTCTAACTTGCTTCAGTTTAATTATTTACAAAAATTCAGGATGGATCTATGTGTAAATTTTAAAATGATGTGTTTGTGGACCAAATATATTATAGAATAAAAATGACAAAAGTAACAAAAACAAACTTCAAAGGCTCATTATACACAATTTTTGCCATCAAGACCAGTTTAATTTACTCTTCTGAGCCATTTTACTGCGTTGTTCCAAGCGCTTTAACTCCAGTCAATGGACAGTAGTGAAAACCCCTCCTTTGTAAAGAAAGAAGCCTGTTTTTAAGATCCTTCCCAAATTCACTAAAATAGAGAAATCAGTGGCATAGCCACAGCAGCGGCTCAATTCCCCTGAATGTGCTAGGAGTTCAACCTTACTGAAGCAAAAGGATACTACAATCTACACATCACCCAGCGGGGACCACAGAGCACCAGGACAAGGACTCCGCCGAGGACCCTGGGCCCGGGTTCCCATCTGTGATTTTAGCAAGTTGCGTGCTCTTGGGATCAGGTCCTTCTCCTCCCTACGCCTCCGGCTTCCTCATTTGTAAAATGGGAAACTGATGAATTAACTGCTAAGAATCCTTGAAGTTCTAAATTTGATTCTCAAGAAAATGAAAGATTAGAATCATACAAACCTCACGAGGATATTTCTGAGTAAACAGTGGTGGAAATTTGAGATTTCTTACATCAGTTAAGATCTACAAAGAAAGAAAAGTGTTAACTTTTAAATGTTTTGGTATGTAGATCCATTTATTTAAAATTATTTTTTGATACTCTAATGGAATGATGAAGAAGAAAGGTTGAATATTAAACAGATGGAAAACTTACCAACAGCTTTTCCTGACCTCATAATCCTGAGCACAGATCTACATGCCACCAAATCATCAAAATCCAGAAAATACTTCATATATAATTATGCTTGAATTGTACATATTATACTGATGCCTGGATTTTAACTGAGAATGGACTGATTTGTGTAAAAAAAAAAACTTATTCATGAGTATACAATTTGTGCCCTTAAGTGAGTAATTTTTTCTATTAGTATCTAGCCTCTTTGTATTGTATATGAAAGAGTATATGCTTTCTTCCTCTTTCTCTCTCTCTCTCTTTTTTAAATAATCTCTCTCCCCAACATGGAACTCAAACTCATGATCCTAAGATCAAGACTCACATGTTCTTCTAACTGAACCAGCCAGGTACCCCTCTTTTTCTTCTTCTTCTTCTTTTTTGAGTTAAACACACACACACATAGACACAGACATAGACACAGACACAGACACACACCTCAAATCAATTGTGCTAATTACTGAGTATAAAACTAAGCTTTTGAAAGTTCATTAGGAAATCTTCATACATATTATCATTCTCTTTATGTTCCAGAAGAAAGAGACAATACTTAAAGCATATAAATACACATAACTGAGATTCTCAGAGAAAATACTGAATCCATGTAAAAAGAATGAAATGTTATAAAAAGGAACAATCTTGGACATTAAAACTGGATTGTTAAAATACAAAATTAGGAAATTGGAATAAATTAAGGAACTCTTGCAAAGAACAGTACATAGAGAGACAAACAAATGGGAAGTAGGAGAAAAAAAGATTAGGCATTTATAGGATTAAGTCAGGGTTCCAGAAAAATAAAACAGAAAAAGTGGAGAAGAATTTATCAAAAACTAACACAAGAAATTTATTAAAGCGGAGAGTCACATCTTCTAACTGAAGGGACCTACCTGTTTAAGTACAATAAATGGGGAGGGGGAGACCAATGAAAGGACTAAATGTCATAACAGCGCTGATAAAGGGAGAGCCCTAAGAGCTTAAGAGCTTCCAGAAGGGAAAACAAAACAGTTCCAAAGATCTCATGTCAAAGAATGAGGCACCAGCTCTTCAACAGCATGAGTTTTGGGGAGGGGCAGAGGCAGAGGGAGAATCAGACTCCCCCGCTGGGCAGGGAACCCAATGCGGAGCTCGATCCCAGGGCCCTGAGATCATGGCGTGAGTTGAAGGCAGACGCTTAACTGACTGAGCCACCCAGGGGCCCTCCATGTTTGATTTTCTAAGTAACAGTCGAACTGCTTCCATAGCAGCTGTACCATTTTACATTCGTACCGGCAATATATGGGGCTTCCAATTTTCTGCGTCCTTGCCAACACTACTTCTTTTCTGTTTTGTTTCGTTACAGCTGTCCTAAACGCTGTGAAGTAGCATCTCATTGTGGTTTTGATTTGTATTTCCCTAATGAATAATGATGTGCTTACTGGCCATTTGTGTATCTTCTTGGGAGAAATGTCTAGTTAAGTCCTTTGATCATTTTTTAATTGGGTTGTTTGTCTTTTTGTTGAGTCATAATAGTTCTTTTTATGTTCTGGGTTACTAGGCTTTATCAGATATGTGGTTCATGAATGTTTTTCCCATTCTGTATGTTGTATTTTTATTTTCTTGATAGGGTTCTTTGATGCACTTATAACTACATAAATTTTGATGCTGTATGATTCTGATATTTTACATATATTGGGCCCATTTCATATCCTTCTAGAAGCTTTTAGAATGTTTTGATATTTAGTCATTCTGGTTTTTAAATTTTCTTCTTTTTTTCCCCATTTATTGGATGGAGCACCTGGTAGATCCCTTTGGTTAGAACATATGAGCCCTTCAGTTCTATATGAAAACTACATCCTCTTCTGCTATGGACAGGAGTCAAATAAGAAGTAAAATTGATACAGAAAGGGTGATAAGCGCATAAACTTTGAAAATATTGGAGATATATACCTGGGACAAAGGTTAGAACTGTTGAGAGTGACCTGTGAACAATGGGGTAAATGTGACTGGCCTCCTTTTAAAAGACTTTCAGGAGTCTTCCTCAAAAGCCATGGTCATGGTTTATTTTGAGAGAAAAAAAAAAAACCCAACTAATTATGTTTATTTTGTCAGTTTTTAAGTGTATGAGTGTATGGTCACTTGCCTTCTAGAAAATTCTTTTCTGACCAATGACTACCATGTCACTTCCTCTCCAGCCCCATTACCCTGAGGTTCCCCTCGCTTTGCACTTATTACAAATTTACCGAGTGCAGGATTTTGTATGAAGTGACAACAAGGAACAAACAAGTGATTTTTGAAGACTGAGCTTGAAATGGAAGCAAACAGTCTACAAACCCTCCCTATAATGCTCACATGAACTCTTCCACTTGCAGTGAACTACTCTGCTGGTATTAAGAATGACTAACTCTTCTTTTAAAACGCTTTCTTTTGTAAATTTAAGAATATTTTCTTTTTCTACCTGTTTTGAATGGGGGGACGGAACTTACCCTGACTCTCTCCATCTGAGTGCCGAATGGGTACAGCAATTCAAACAGAATGAGGCCTAAAGAAAAGATGTCCACTTTATGAGAGTAGTTGTTTCCATGAATCTGAAATACCACATAAAGAAGAAATATTAGAAAAAAATTAAGACAGATCATACAAATTGGTAACACTGCATTAGTGAAACCCAAAGTTTGACCTAGTTACTTCCTGGGTTTAGATGTAACTGTTCAGGTAAAAAAAACGTTAGCAAAGAGTTAATGATCTCTGCAGCCTCTTTTCTTTAACTCACTACAGCAAGAGTAATTAAACTACTCAGCATTACAGAAGGAAAGCCCAGGTACTGCTCAGAGATATGCATCAGTAAAATAGGCCCCGCAGAAACCTGGAGCCTTGCAATGCTAAAAAAAGTTTGTGGGAGCCAGTAAAAGCTGCTCCACTGCCCCCGAGGTGAAGATTTTCAAAGCCAACACTATCTAAAGCAGATCTCTCATTTCTAATCATCTTAGACCTCACCCATTTTTATGAGAAAATCTTCATTACTCCAAACCACTCATCAACTGTGGTTAGCCCTCATTAACGCACTTAATTATGGACTACTTTGCATTCTTAGTTGTATTTTACATGTGTCTATTTCTTATTGTTCACAACCAGATTATAAAGTCCTGGAGGGAAGGAACTGCCTCTTTTGTGTTCCCATCATCCTGCACTGGGCTAAGTATAGAGAAAGACCTCAATAAAAACTTACTTGTTAAAATGAACAGAAGAATTACAGCCCAACTACTCTATTAAACAAAGCCTCATTCAAATTAAAAGTGACCTCCTGGGACTTAGAAGAACTCTTTTATTTGTGAAAATTACCCTAGGCACAGAACTTCATATTTGGCAAACGTTAGAGAAGGGCATCACTTTGAAACCACTCCAAAGAGGCATTTCTTAATGGGGGGACTCCAAGCCCTCCTCCACCTCCTACCTCTGCCACCTCCTGTCTAAAGGGTAGTTGACACCTGTCTCCCTGGCTCCTTCTGCCGGCCAGCCCACCTCTGTGTGCACAGAGTATCAGATCCAAAGTTTCAATGAGCACATCAATGGCATGACCTTCCCCTCTAAAAAATATGCTCAAAGACAGAGCTTACAGAGGTATGGTGAGAAGCACACCCTCATACAGTATTTGGAAAATCTAAACTAACACACCTTCCTGAAAAGCAACTTGGCAATAAACGCTGACTTCCATTTAATAGTCCTATTTAATCTCGTCTGCCCAAAGGTAGTGGAAAAGTGGAGAGAGATTAGTACATAGGGAGAGTTATTTAGGTGACGCTCTTAAGGGCAAAGTTTGTAAGTAACTAAAAATGTCCAAATCAAATGTTGAATACATTCCTCAAAAGAGAGAATACTGCACACCAAAAACTATTCTCTAAAAACATGATAGGAAAGGCTTGATTTTAATATCCAAAGTTTTCTGGACTAGAATCCCAATTTTGTTTTCCAAAATAAGGTATGTGTAAACACATGTTGTAAGATGTGTATACGTATACTAGAAAGAACTAATGATGACTGGTAATGTTTTAGAGATGTTTTTAAGTAAGGGATTTTTATTTTTTTCTTTACACATTTCTATATTTCTTACATAGAGAATAG
The DNA here is from genome assembly GCF_022355385.1 of Mustela nigripes. Classification (NCBI taxonomy): domain Eukaryota; kingdom Metazoa; phylum Chordata; class Mammalia; order Carnivora; family Mustelidae; genus Mustela; species Mustela nigripes. The sequence goes on along the minus strand of NC_081563.1, from coordinate 38,837,719 downwards.
ATTATACATAATGAGAAGTATTTTATTTTATAAAATTTTATTTATTTATTTGACAGAGAGAGATCACAAGTAGGCAGAGAGGGAGGCAGAGAGGAGATGGGGGAAGCAGGCTCCCCGCTGAGCAGAGAGCCCGATGATGCAATGAGGACTCCATCCCAGGACCCTCAGATCATGACCCGAGCCGAAGGCAGCGGCCTAACCCACTGAGCCACCCAGGCACTCAAGAGGCCTTTTATTTAGTCATTCCCATTTTCATAATACTTAAGAGTGTAAAGGTGTACTTCCAGCCTCTTGAATAATTAGGAAAAAATAAAATCATACTATTAAAAGCATATTAGTGTTAATTCTGATCTGTGCCTATGTAGAAAAATTGGAAAATACAGACAAGTCCAAAATATCTTTCAAAGCCTCCTACACAGAAGCAGTGGCTGCTGACATTTTCTGGCTCTTCATTCTGATCTTTTCTTCCTATGCACAGAAACATATATTTATAGTATTTTCACATTTCATACAGTTTTAATTTCTCCTTTCACCAAGTCCTGGTCACACCATTTGACCGGGATGATTCAGTTATGGGGCCAACAGCTTTCTCTTCCTCCTTAAGCCAGTCTGGATACCTTTGGTTGTGAATGATCAACTATGTTTAATAACAGTCTCATAAATTGAAATCTCTGCTACATGTATCCTTGCTAACTTCTAAATTTACTTGTGGTTTTTCCCTTTAAGTAGATTTGCTACAGAGGGTATCTTTTTTGACTTAGGACACTTAAAATCTACCATCATGTGGCTTTATCATTCCACTGGTATCAGTTCTTTCTTTTTAAAAAGATTTTATTTATTTGACAGAGAGATAGACAGAGAGAGCACAGGTAGGCAAAGAAGCAGGCAGAGGGAGAGGGAGAACCAGGCTCTCCATTGAGCAGGGAGCCCGATGAGGGGCTCAATCCCAGGACCCTGGGATCATGACCTGAGCCGAAGGCAGATGCCCAACTGACTGAGCCACCCAACTGCCCCTTATACTCACTTTCAATAGGTAACACATTCACCTGGTTCACAAAGCAGCATGTATTTTTCCCTCCCACCTGTGCCTCAAATGCCCAGTTCCCACCCCCACCAGATACTTCCCCTCTGCACAAAACCATGTTACTTGCACATCCTCCCAGAGTTCCTTTATATAAACATAAGCAAAATACACATTTATCTTTTCCTCTTTTACACAAAAGGTTGCATACTATGCACATTATTCCTGAACCTGCTTTTTTTACTTAAAAGATTCTTTTTAACTCTTATCTATTTAATAATGCTTGATTTCTTCAGACGTGAGTAGCTTTGTGGCCAGATTCATGCAGGAATTTTTTTCTTCAAAATTACACATGTTGCTTTATTGTCTTCTAGCGCTGAGTGCTATAGGAAAAAGCTAAAAAACCTTCTTTTCCTACCTCAATACTTATATCATTTGTCTTTTAGCTTTGCAATTCAAGATGTCTAACTATGGGGCTCTTTATATTCTTTTTGTTTTTGTATTTTAATAGTAAATCTATCACAAAAGAACCTCATTTTGTATGTAAAGACTCTTGACATATGAACAATATCCATTTATTATTAATTTTGAAATTTCCACTACAAACCCTATTTCTCAAAGAACACATTTGTAAACAGAACTTTCATTTTGAAAATGTGCTCCCACAAACATCATGTTTTGAGTCTCACAAATCTGGTAAGTGCATCTAAAATTTTTTTAATTAAAAAAACATTAAACAGAAAGAATAAACACTTGGATAATGTAAAAACTCAAAGAGTAAAAAAGGATATTGCATAACAGTAAAATAAAATCCTTCTTTTCAAAGGCAATTCCTATGACTGGTCTGTGATAGAACCTTCCAAAGATAATCTAACCCATAGATTCTCAAAGTTTGGTCTACAGATTCCTGAAAATCCTAACATCTTTTCGGGAGGTCTGCAGGGTCAAGGCTATTTCATAATAATACAAGGCAGGATTTATCCTTTCTGTGTGCTAACATGGGTGCTGCTGGAACCTTAGCGGGAAGCAAGGCAGCAACACCAAACTGTAGTACTAGTAAGGGTGCTTCAACGCTATATACTGACAGTTAACAACAAAAAAGACAGTTTCAATCAAAATGTCTTTGCTGAAGCAGTAAAAATCCTTAATCTGATTACATCTCGACCCTTAGATATACATCTTTATAATATTCTGCATGACAAAATGGCAGGTGTTCATAAAGCATTTCTTCTGCTCCATATCCAAGCATAGTGCTTGTCTCAAAACAAAGCAACTGTGCAATTGTTGGAATTACAATTTAAATCAGTCACTTTTCTCATTCGTTCACCATTTTGACTTGAAGCAACAATTGGTGATGAACTATGGTTATTCTGACTTGGATACTCTGCAGACATTTTCTTAAAGATGAACAAAGTGAGAATGGTATTTCAAGGAAAACTGAACGGTATTTGTAGCCAATGATAAAAATTGAGCTTTGACATGAAATCAGAATTTTGGAAAAGTCATGGGGAACCGGACCGCTTCTTAATACCTAAAGCCTTTCTGGTGAGATTGGTGGTGATATTAATCAAAGTGACTTTTTTTTTTTAAATACTGTATAATGAATTGTGACAATTTTTGGAAAAGTTGCATAACTTAGGGAACCAAGAGTTCTCAAGTTACCGATGCACGATGTTACAAAATTGTGCAAGGGTGAGAGATCCATTCACAATGCAAAAAAGACCAAAGGATGTTAAAGTAACAGAATATAGTGATAGTGTTTTGGATTCCACACGGCAAATCACTTTTTTTTTTTTGAAGCTTTTATTTATTTATTTATTTATTTATTTATTTGATGGAGAAAGAGAGCAGAAGTGAGGGGGCGGTGGCAGGCAGAGGGAAAAGAAGACTCCTTGCTAAGCAGGGAGCCAGATGTGGGGCTTGATCCCAAGACCCTGGGATCATGACCTGAGCTGAAGGCAGGCAGATGCTTAACTGACTGAGCGACCCAGGCTCCCTGGGCAAATAACTTTTAAGAAACTATCACTTACTGAGTCTTGATGCACTATCAAAGACAACCCAAATTACCTGAACATGCTATTAAATATTCCTCCCTTTCCAACTATCTATCTGTGTGAGGTCAGCTTTTCTTCATTTACTTTAGCCAATATAACACACCAACAGATTAAATGTAAAAGCCGATATGAGAATCTAGCTCTTTTTGCTGTTCTTGTTGTAAGTAGGGTCCATGCCCAGTGTGGAGCCCAATGAGGTGCTTGAACTCGACCCTGAGATCAACACCAGAGCTGAGATGAGAGGTAGATGCTTAACCGACTGAACCACCTAGGCTCCCAGAGAATTAGCTCTTTTAAGTGAGAGATTAAAGAGATTTATAAAAATGTAAACAAATGTGGGCACCTGTGTGGCTCAGTGGGTTAAGCCACTGCCTTCGGCTCAGGTCATGATCTCAGGGTCCTGGGATCAAGTCCCGGATCAGGCTCTCTGCTTGGCAGGGAGCCTGCTTCCCCTTCTCTCTCTCTGCCTGTCTCTCTGCCTGCTTGTGATCTCTCTCTCTGTCAAATAAATAAATAAAATCTTTTTAAAAAAACGTAAACAAATGTCACTCTTCTTGCTAATTTGTTTTTATATTGTAGAATATTTTTCATAAAAATACCTTTAAGATGTGATAGGTTTAATATTATTTTTAATAAATAAAATTTTTATGAAATTCTCAATTTTATCCTCTAATACAGCAAATTTTTTTAAAAAAAGATTTTATTTATTTGTTTGACAGATAGAGATCATAAGTAGGTGGAGAGACAGGAAGAGAGAGAGGAGGAAGCAGGCTCCCCACTGAGCAGAGAGCCCAATGTAGGGTTCGATCCCAGGACCCTGGGATAATGACCTGAGCCGAAGGCAGAGGCTTTAACCCACAGAGTCACCCAGGTGCCCCTAAAGCAAATATCAATAGATGAAATCCCATATGAAAAACTCTTGGATTCCCAATCATGTTTACAAGTATAAACAGGTATGGAGACCAAAAAGTTTTGAGAACCGCTAACATAGAAACATATATAAGCTTGTGAACATCATTAGCTGGCTGGGCATGCTTCTCTGATGCTCCCAGGATGCCCTGCTCCCACCACTCTTCCAGGCTCTGTCCTGTTCACAGCACTTTTCCTTTGGAGACTAAGCGTCCCCACAAGGCAACATATCCCAACTCATCTACCTCTATTTCCTGCCATGGTACATTCTAGAAGTTGCTTGTGATTATTGGAATGAGCAGCTCAGTATAGGACCTCTGGCTTTAGCTGGCTCTTTTCTACATAGTTTACAAGAAGAATTGGTGTTAAATTTGGGAGAGAGGCATTCAAAGTCTTTTTCGGAATTCGGGTTGCTGTCAGGTTCTGGTTCAGGGGTGAGTGCATGTTTTATGCACTGTGTTTTTCTTAATCCATCCCCAGTTCAGGCTCTAGAAATTGCACCCTAGCTGTGCTACCTATGAACCCTACTACCAATTTTCATAATTTTCAGATTTTATCTTACTGGGTATTTTAAGAAGAATGTGGATGGAGATTTATGGGGCACATCTAGCTTGGAGCCATGCTTACCAAAGATCCATTGTTAATTCAGAAGGAAAAGAAAAAAACTTGCCTGCTCTGGGCTCATATACAGCTTGGTCCCCACTTGTCCTGTGTGTCTGGCATATGCTGGCATCGGGGTCAGAACCATCTGCTCTTCCTCGTCCTGGTCCATTTCGGTCACTAATCCAAAGTCTCCAACCTTGACCACATTGTCCACTGTAAAGAATATATTGGAAGGCTGGAAAAAAATAAGACAGACAAAAGCATGATAGGTGTGCATGGAGAAGGAGAGAAAGTAAAAAGAGAACTGAAATAACTACAGAAGAGAAAAACAAGAAACCAGATGTTCTCAAGCATTAAACAGACTAATTAGAAAATAAAAGCAATCCTTCAATGCTGAGTAAGTATTGTTAGAGTAAGGAAAAGGGAAGGGTAGCAGAGGAAATGCACATTTATTGAACATCTATTTAAACTCTTACAGATTCACATTCTCTGGGGCCCAGTCATCAATCTCAGTATTCTTTACACTCTCCTTTGGCAAGCTCTTTATGTCTATAACCGAAACCATGATATAATAGTAGTAATAATAGTAAATGCATACAGAGCACTTGTAATGTGCCATGAGCTGTTTTAAGCAGTTTACTAGTTTAATTCATGTAATACTTACAACCCTATTAGTCTCTTAGACCCTCATTTTACAGCTGTGAAAACTGAGGCCCAGAGAAGTTAAAGTGTCCAAGGGTATCCACCTAGCAAGTGGTAGAGCAGGATTCGAACCCAAGTGGTCTGGCTCCAGAAGAAAAAGACTTCTGGTTCACTGCCACAGAACGAGCACTCAGTGAAGTCCTTGCCCTACGGTAGCCATCACTTCTATTTGATGAATGAATGAAACAAACTGGCCTTTTGTTTGTGTCTGAGGGTGGGAAGTAGGCTACCAAGGGGAATAAGAGCTCCTCACTACAACCTTGTGCTGCCTCTTTTATACCCGTATGCTTACCTACACTCCCAGACCTGTCCAGAGTTCTACACTCTCATATGTAACTGTTTATATGACATATCCAGCCAGATTTCTCATGGGCCCTCAAACCTCCCTGCGTGAAATAGATCATCTTTCCTTCAGCACCTACTCTAACTGTGGTTAACATAAACACCATTCAGAGCTCTTAAAATAAAGAAAAAAGAGAGCCATTCAGCTCATGAAACTGAATTTCATCTGGCTTCAAATACTGCCAGACAAAAACCATTTTATTCCCGAACTCCAAAATACAATTCTATAGTGCTGGCTTTGAAGCAATTAAGTTATTGCATATAACCAAAATCTATAGTAATAACCTCCTGCTCTCCCACAGATGATCTTATGTGAGAGAAAACACAGACTGTGATGCCTTAAATTTCACATTCCCTCCTCTCCCCTACCTTCTGGTGTCAGTTGTTAGTTACTAAACACCGTAATAGATATTTTTGGGTGTGGGGAGGTTCTCCAGCATCTACCCCCTGTGCTTCCACCAGAAATACCCTGACTTGACTTTGAGAACTCCCTTTTCCCCAACTGTGCAGCAACCTCATGCTTCAGCTGGACGTTATCCCGAGGTTACATCCAGAGGTTAGAGAAGTCAATCAGCACGATTCCATCCCCTGGCCAGGAGACTGATTTAGAGGTGGGTATGTATCCTTGGCTTAGCAATTAGAAGGAAACCCAGGACTTCTGATTGATACTGGGGGAGAGAGATACTTTTTTCCCATTCCCTTTTCTCTCCATACCTATCTACCCAACCACCTCTAGAGACTTGTAATGTGTAGTCCTGAGAATGCTGGCAGCTATCCTAGGCCAGTGAAGGGAGAGCATGCCTGAAAATGGAAACAAGAGACAGTGATGGGACAGGGGACAGCTTCCGGCTTCATCACCTGATCCTAGATAAAGGATCCTGGACAGCTGAGTTATATGGACCAATAAATTTCCTTTGGGCTGCATTTTATTCAAATAAAATGATATGAGTATATAGACTATGTCAGGCATTTTGACAGGAATGTAACAGGGGAACAAAATAAACACAGAAACACAGAACTGAAGGATAAATAATACAAGTGTGATGAGAATTTAAATAAGAAATACCAGGCTCTATGAGGACTCAACGTACTTAAGGAACTGTGAAAAGCCCAGCGTGAAGCCCAGCTAGAGTGAAGGGAAGAGACTGGAAGGACCTGGAGAATCAGAGGCGGGAAAGTGCCAATGACAACGATCAACAAGGTACAAAACGGGGGAGGGCCAGAAGGTTTTACATGGAGCTCGGAGACTTGGGTCAGAGTGAACAGAATGCAGAGCTATTCAAACTGGGAACAGAAATCTTGGAGGTAATTTTTCTGGTACCCCAGAAATTGTTAAAAATAATGTATCTTTAAAAAAAATCAGACTTTTTGGTTCCTAGAAAAACTAGGGGAAAATTAATTTTCTTCCTAGAATTTTTTTGGTGCAGAGACAAACACAGAAAAAAATCTGTATAGACAATGTTGTAGCATTTGACAAATATTCACTAATAGCTCATTAACTTTATAAAATCAGCAGAAGGATACTCATTATCAGTGAAAACATAATTCCATTGTCTTTCAACTTGGCATTTTGTATGTATAGTAAGGGCTAAGCGCAAAATGAATGTGTAAATCAGTTAATAGTTTCTCACCAAATGATAAATGTTTACTATAGTCATATAGCTAGCACCCTCTCATGTTAGTATCTGGCTTTCTGGAAGTCAGTTGTGTTCTCTTTTCCAACCAAAAGAAATCATCTCTGAACCTTTCCTTCAGTGCAGAATAATACCTGTCAGTCAGTTTAGGTCCACATCAAAATCACAGAAGCACAGTAATTATATAATAATTCAATAACAGTTACTCTGGAAAATAGGAACTAATTCTAATTCTTGTCCCCCTTATTCCAAACTCAAGGGTTAGAAGATGTACAGCTGATATGAGAAATCAATGTCCAAGTAGCTACTTTGGTGCCTGAAACAAAGTTTTTGGTTACATGAAACAAAATTGAAAATACTTCAATAATTTAAGCTGCTTCCATCGGAAAAGTACTTATATATTCACTGTACATTTACTGATGATCACTATGAGCATATGAAATACGGCAGAAATTAGTCAAGTCAGAGTTCCATATAATTGTTTCAGAAACACATACCCAGGAAATACTGAGTATTTTAGTAAGAATCTTATATAATTTAGCATATCACATTGCCACAATATTCAATATTGTATATACTGAAAATAGAATAAAAGGCTTTAGAGCTGCAAACAGTAACCTGGCTATTTGCTTTCTTTCTCCATCCAGCTTCGCATGCCCTTCCCCAGGGCCTAAATAGTTCAAGAATAGGGGCAAAAAGCCTGGCGATTTGCTCCAGTTCAGAGCTGGCTATTGAAGGAAACTATGTGTCTCCTTCCACTTGGGTCCCCTTCACCACGCTACCTTGGCGCCCTCGGGAACTTAAGTCAGGGTTACCCAAAGTCTTAGGAAAAACAGTCTATCTGCTGTTCATGGTGGCTTTGTCTTTTTTAGCTGGAGGACGGGGAACCCATCACAGGAGAGAAGACATGCTCTGCCTGAAGGTTTCAAACCACAAGACTTCCTTCTGCAGCAGGTTCCCCGGGGCCTCTGCTCCCCTCTCTGATACCCTTCCTCTCCTCTGCTCTTCAGGGCCCTTCGGTTAAAATCTGACAACTACCGAAAGTACTGCTCTCAATCACAGAGGGTCAGAGCGAACCCCTTGGGTGATGTTCCACGAGTACAGACCTTGAGGTCCCTGTGCATGAGCCCTTTACTGTGCAGAAACTCCACCGCCTCCGCGATCTGCAGGAAGATGAGCAGACACACGCTTCTTTCCCTCTCCTCTAGGGTGCACCGGCTGTTCAGCCAGTCTTTGAGGTTTTCCTTTCTGCAGAGCTGCATCTGAATGTAAAGATACACCTTCGGGGAACTGGGCTGGAGTTTTTCTGCGGTGTTTTTAGTGAGATCTAAACTTAAAGTGGTGGGTCTGGGAGGAGAAACAGAGAACGCAGGTTCAGAAGAAGACTGGCTACTGGAAGGCTGGAGGGCAGTTAGTTTATTAGTGCAGTGGTTGCTCAGATGCAGTCGCTTCGTTCTGAGTTCTTCTTTACTGGACGCGTTATCACAGCCAGAATCTTCAAATACTATAGAAGAGGATGTTCTTTCCCCTGACCTTTCATAAGGAGAAGTTCCAGAAGGACACAGTTCGAAGGAGTGACCCTCGTCATGGCCATCCAGAGTACCATCTCCCGTGTCGCAGTCCGTAAGGCAGCTGTCCCGGAGGTTGCACGCGGCATCCGCGGACTCACTGCTGTCCCCGTGGTCCGTTCCTAAAAATTCCAGCGGAGAGAACTGGCTCTCGGAAGAACTCGTCTGGCCACAGGAAATCCCTACTGAAAAAGACCTCCTTTGTGAAGAAGGAGCTATGATTTCAATATGTTCCTTTGTAGAGAAAGGATCCATTCGGCGTATCTTAACTGATGGGGCATCCATTGGACTAGGAGAGCTGAGTGGCCAGTCTGTGCTGAAGGTGGGACAGACACAAAGGGAAGAGAGGACATATGTGCTGATTAAATGATCTGAACCACAATCTTTATTCCAAAAGCTTTATCTATATGAAAGCCAGTACCAAATGACATACCACACACAGAAGAAATAAAAAACATACTATGGGAGACAAAGAACATTATATGCCTTTCATTGCTTCTAAAAAATTTCAACTGGAAAGCTTAATTTTAGACTTGAAACAGTTACGTGGGACTGTCATGCCAGAGCAGCCAGAGCATTTATGCAAAACACAAAGCCCTGAGAGACAGCCAAGGAAAGGACTCCTCAGGGGCCACAGTTCCGAAGCCCTTGTCTGAATTAGGGCAGTAGTGACCAGGGCCCTCAGCCATTGGGCCACCTCACTTGGATCTTCCATGGTTTGGTTACTGACTGAGTCTGTAAATTTCATCTGGACAAGTTACTACATGTGGGTCTAGGGCTGTGTTCCGTATTTTAGGCAGGAATTTTACTGCCAATTATTTGGTAAACAGCCTATATGCAGCCTGCTTCCTCTCTGTTCTCATTTACTCATTTTTAAAAGAGCCTTCCTTCCTATAGCAGAGCATACTTAATATGGGCATTATCTTTAAGTATTTTTAACTGCAAATAGCTTTAAACTAGTTTTTTTTTTTTTAATTGTGTCAAGGTAGTCACCATAAAATATATCATTAGTTTTTGATGCAGTGTTTCAAGACTGTTTGCTTTAAATTAGTTTAATAGTTTTAAAGGAGTTGTACACTGTTAACTACTGAGAAACTGAAAATCGAAAATAAAAAAATGGTGACAAAAGCAGACAGAACCTCTTAAAGAGAAAAGCCACTGTAAATCCCTTAGCAAATTACAATTCATACAGCCCTATCTACAAATAATTTTTAAAATTCATAGTCTAAAATATAAACTTTTCTTCATTTTAAGTAAACTTTTCAATTAACAAGTGCCTCTAGAATGTTCCAAAACATGACAGAGAACAGCATTTTTTTCTTAAAACAAATAAGCTAAACTCTTCTCTAGTTATAGAGATGAATTTTGTTCACATAAGCAAAAAAACTAGCTTCAAAAAAAGTACTAGATTTTAAGTCTATGTCTAACCAAGTTACCTTTCATCTTTCAGCCAAATTTCATCCATTTTTTCTTGCCACTTTTCTGGTGGGGCTTCCAACCAAGCATTGAAATACCTAACAATCCCTGGATGGTCAAGCTTGGCTAAGGCTTTAACTTCCCGCATTACCTTTTCCCGAGCCAACTCCCTGAAATACAGAGAAAAAGACAACACCGAAGGTCACTCTTACTGGAAAAAGTAATCATATTTTTGGTGAGAGATAAGAAAATAAAATTCTCTCTTGAATCTAAAACTAGAAACAGATGACTTAGCCCTAGTGGCACAATTCTAAAAAGCCATACAGTTAAGTTTTAAAAACATGTATTTTAGGATTTTTTTTTCTTTTTATAGATATAAGTGCTATGAACACATTGCTTCATTCAAAAAAACTTTCCTGGATGACTGAAAATGAATGACTACAGACCATTAAAGATATAAAGACCACTTCTTAATGTTTGTCAATTCAATAGGGGGATGAATAGGTATAAGTGAACTATTCAGAAAAGAGAGCTCAGGAGGACAGCTCAGGAGGATGGAGAATAACCCTACTTGGTACATATGTAACTGGTGCATATTGCCATCCAAAAAACCTGTACTAGCATGTTTATTTGTTCAAAGCAAGCCTCAAATACTGAATATCACAGGCAATGAAGTCTAGTTAGAAAAGCACCCAGATTTGATTTTCTGCTTTGATAATTTTTCTGGTAGATCTAATCTCACATTTCTAGGGATCCCACTAACTCTTCTCTATATCACCTTCAAGTGCTTTTCCTTGAGCCTTTGTTAGGTCATTTTGTGTAGTGCCATCCCTCTGCTACACTCTGTCGTGTGAGTGACAGCCTACTCTTCAATACCCAGCACAAATGTCATTACCTCCAAAAAGCGTGCCTCCTTCAATTTCAGTTACATCTGCACTTTTTCAAGAGAAGCTATTTACTATCCTAAGCCCCCAGGTCACAACCATTGTTGCACTGCAGTTGTTTGCATATATATTCAAAAGCCTCAAAGAGTCATTCGTTCTTGGAGGCAAAAACTTTGCTTAATTTCATATCCTACGTGGTGCCTGCATATATGGATACTTAAAGTACTCAAAAATTATATACCAAGGAAAAGAATTAGTCCCAAGGAGAATTAGTACATAAAATCCTCCCAGGCTTGTGTCCCTGTTGGACAGACTGATTACCAGTTACAAAGACAACAAAGCAATCAGTGCACATTTAATCAAGAATCAATAGGAACTTATGGGCGCCTGGGTGGCTCAGTCAGTTAAGTGTTTGCCTTCGGCTCAGGTCATGATCAGGGTCCTGAGACTGAGCCCCATATCAGGTTCCCTGCTTAGTGGGGAGTATGCTTCTACCTCTCCCTCTGCCCCTTCCCCCTGCTCTTGTTCTCTCTCCCTCCCTCTCTCTCAAATAAATAAATAAAAAATCTTTTAAAAAAATCAACAGGAGCTTTCTAAAATAGATGGAGAATGGATTACTCAAAGCCCATCATCTTAAGCATGAAACAGTTCTGAGTTAGAAATGCTACTTCTAGGAATCTATCCTATGAAAACAGATGTGGTCAAAAATTTATATAAAAGATGGACACTACAAAGTTGTTTTTAACTGCAACAAATTTGAAACACAAATATTTAACAATAAGAAACAGCTAAACAAAATATTTCCCATATATCAACTGTACTATTATCCAGCCATAAAATACTTTCAGTTTATTTCAGCATGTATACTCTTAGCCTATTGCTGGCATGGAAATTGCCAAGGATACAATAAAGGAAGCAACAGATTAAGCTGTACTGTATTGTTAACTATGCTACTAACTAGGTAAATTTATGATCAGAAAAAAATAAAAGGAAATACCCAAAAATGGTAATAGTGAGCATTACTAGGAAGAGAAGACACAGAAGATTTTTAATATTTTTCCCTATTTTCCACAATACATGGGTTATTTTTAAATGGTGCTACATAGTAAATATGAGAGTCATCATAATCCACTTTGGAAAAGTCCTGAGTGTTTAAGAATCAAAAACAAGGGCATATTTTTTTAAGTCAAGGCAAAGCAATCTAAATACATCACCCCTTTTCGACGGCTGGTTACTTGGTGGCGCTTAGAAGCTAAGGTTCAGAAGGTCAGAAACAATGTTTTCTATATGTACAGACTATAGCAAGAAGGACATATTGCCTATGAGATGAGCAATATGGCGCAAGTTGCAAGTCCACTGACAACACCCTCCCTTACCTGTTGGGGAGGCGGATTCTCTTGATAGCATAATTGCAGTCATCTACTTTGTTTCTGGCTTCAAAGACGACTCCAAATCCACCACGACCCAAGCACTGAACTGGTTCAAAATCTGTTAGATAGCTTAAAAAGAAAAAAAAAAAGGAAATTTCATAAGGTAATAGTTCAATCTTACTTTATGATAGCTATATAAAGAGTACATAGACTCAGTAAGTCTCATAAAGCTTATTTTAATAGATTGTAGTTTAAATTCGACTACTAGCATTCTTTGCTCTTCTGTTTAAATAAATGAAGCAAACCTATTCTAACTTCTTTCTAGGAAATTTATAAAAAATAAAAAAGCTACTGTTTATTGGGAATTGCTTATTAATCACTTGTTTTTACAGCAACTGTACTACTGTTCTAACCTGTCCAGCACTTTCCATCACCTACCAAAATATTCTACCCTTCCTTCTCTAAACTTCTGCCTTCTGTCGCATTCTGCACTCAATTAGAAAAACACAGCTTAGGGGCATCTGGATGGCTCAGTCAGTTAAGCATCCTGCTCCTGGCTTTGGCTCAGGTGCTGATCTCAGGGTCCTGGGATCAAGCTCATGTCAGGCTTTGCATTCAGTGGGGAATCTGCTTGAGGACTCTCTCTCTCTCTTTCTCTCCCTCTGTCTGTCCCCCCACTCCTCACTGCCTTCTGTTGCGTGCACACTCTTTCTCAAATAAATAAATAAATCTTAAAAAAAAAAAAAGAAAAAGCACAGTTTAATTTTATGTCAGTCTCTATAAATTCTATTAAAAAAATGTAATCAATCCTATTAAGTATTGTTTTTTTCTTTTAGCCAGAAATCTTTCTAGTAACCAAAGCTGTGTGGAATCAGCTGGGTGGCTTCAAGAGTCAGTGTGCTCACCACCAGAGGAATTCAGACAGAAGCTAACTCCGCATCTGTGACTTACAGGCTGACACACACATTGTAGCCGCATCTCCCTTCCGCACCTGACTTCTTCACTCGGCGCTCCAGATTCCAGCCGATTGTACCAGGCTCTCTCCCAGCTTTGGGGCTTTTGCTTCTGAGATGCTCTACTGAGATGGCCTATTTCTTAGTACTTAATGAACCTCTGTTTTCCCTTTATTCTGGAACCTTCCTAGACCTGTCTCAATGTTCTCATAGCACTTTGCACATAGTTTTTTGAACTATTTAAACATAATCTCAATAGCTTACAGCTATTTGTGGAAAGCTCGCTCTCCCTGCTGCCTCTGTATTGTGGGGGCCTTGAGTGCAGGAAGGCATTCATACTTCTTTTTGTACTTCCAGAACTTGGCCTTACCTGTCAAGTGGAAGGTCTAACAAATCTCAGTCAGATAATATATGAAAAAATAAATGAACGCATGCATGCTCTAGAAGTTGTTCTTCCAGCCATATGGGGGAGAGTTGAATTCGATTATCTTTATTGTCTCTCAAAAGGCTAAGTTTATTACTTTAGGATTTGCACACTCATTCATTTAGTAGTTGGCTCAGCTGGTTACAGCACAGAGCTGAGGAGAGGCAATCGATCCCAATCCTCTGTGGGCCAATTACCTTCACAGAGAATGAAGAACGATAATCTGCGTCCCTAAAAATAGCTAGTCAAGGCACTTCGGTATAGATCCATCTCCCCAACTACATAGCTCATGAAATTCACATCCTACTCCTGCAGGGCCAATTGCATTATTGTCCTATATTAAAGAAAATGAATACGTCTTCTAAAAAGAGAGATATCTTATATATGATTATAGACTCTATAAAATGAAGTATCATCTTGTCGAAGGTCCCAACTCACAATGACCAAGTTCAGACTTGAATTCATGACTGAACCCAGAGCTCAGGTTCTTTATGATGCCCACCATATAGCAGGCATTCAATAAACATTAGGCATTAGCATAGAGCCACCTGGATTTGAAAAACAATCAGCTGTACTCGCCACACTGAATAAAGTGAAAGGAAAACTAAATTGAATTCAATTGCAGAGTACATTATTCCAGTTCTCCTCACAAGAGCCTTACAGATGTAAGTTTATTCACTCCACCTACTCCTCCCTGTCTTTCCCTAACTCTTCCTTAACTCACAATTTAAGGTTCAATGAAAATGTGACCTCACGTACGATGCCCTCTTGAATCATTACAACCAGTGCCTAAGTCACTTAGTTTGCCGCTTTTTTTAGCTGTTTGTTTAGTCCAGTATTATCTTCCCTCATAGACTTTAAGCCCCTCTTTTTATTTCTCCCAAAGCCAGAAATGAAAGTGCTGCACTCGGATGTTCAGAGTAAATGCTGAATAAAATGCTGAATGACCCGTGAATGGCTTCCGTGGCGGATTACCGCGTGAGAGCTGTCAGGTCCCTAGTTTCTCCCTCTCTCTGCCTGCTGCTGTTGCCGGCCACTGACATAATAATTAGTCACAGCATCTTTATCAGAAAGGGTACTAAATCCTTTGCCATTTCTTAGTCACCTGGTAAATTCTGCTCTGGGAAACTTGTAGCCAAAACAAATGGATTACAGTCAATTCTCAGCTTGTGATAATACAGTATGAATGCAGCTTAGATAAATTATGTCTACACATCATCTAAGTATCACACATTTTTTCACTGTAATTTTCAATCTTTTCTGTCATAAAACCATTACCCTAGATATTAAGCAGTAAGGTTCTGTATCTCTTCCTTGTCCCCATATCACCAAGGACTAAGTATGATATCAAAACAAAGGGAAAATATATAAAAACAAAGGGAAAATGTAGGAGTAAACCATGTAATATGAAAAGGGAAACACAGCTCCACTTCCTGTACCACAAAGCATGAAAACCTGACCAATGCTAATAGATTCTCTACTTTTATTTTACCTTCAAATTATTTGAATTGCCTACTTTTTATGTGACTCACCTCCCTCTTCTAATTTAAAAATGACCTACTGGTGTATTTCCCCCCATTTTTCTACTTCTTATCTAGACAGAATAAAGACTAAATAAATAATTGAAGATTAAGTAACATATAGAGATTTAATCACACTCTAATAACACAATAATAATTTGGTTCTGTTCATACCAAGCCCAGTACACAATACACTTTTGATAATAAAGTTATCTGAATAAGAACTTAATTTTGAACTTCTATAACACTATTTTTATACCTCTTAGGATACATATCACTGTGAATAAATTTAAGTTACTTCAGGGCTAAGTCTTTGTTTTACTTCCCTGGATATTGACACATTAAAGGAAAAGTTAAACAAGATCTTGATGATCAAGAGGTCATTTCTTCCTTGATTCAAGCAGCTGTCAC
This sequence comes from Mustela nigripes, assembly GCF_022355385.1. Classification (NCBI taxonomy): domain Eukaryota; kingdom Metazoa; phylum Chordata; class Mammalia; order Carnivora; family Mustelidae; genus Mustela; species Mustela nigripes. The sequence goes on along the minus strand of NC_081563.1, from coordinate 38,821,908 downwards.
CCGAAGCTGTAGCAAACACGTACATACTTTATATATGACAAGACTCTTACCGTGATACATATCCAGAATTTTTTATGTCATTCCAGCTACTGTCCTTAGCTTCTCCATTGACAGAATCATATTTACTTTCAGTTTGGCACTGAGTTTCAGATTCCTTCCTTTGCTAACAAGGTGGGGGAAAAAAAATCACTATCAAAACTGAACTGCAGTTAGCTAACAATCTTAAGCTATAAAATAACATTTAAAAAATAAATAACAGGGACAAAAAGAAAAGTATTATAAGCACACAGAATACAGCATTTCCCTTGTCAGTGAGAAGTGAAATGGGAGGGTAAAGGCCAGACGGGAAGAGGTTGAGAAGAGAGGGTGGTAAGTCGGGAGAGATGAGAGGATGGGTAACACTGACTTCATGGTGAAACTTAAGTAAACGTCCCCTTAGCCCCCACCACACACACTATTCTCCCAACACTCTGAAATACATTAGATTCTGAAAAATGTCTTACTCTGTGAGGATGAGGATGGAAAAGTCTACGCACAATAAAAGTTGTTGCTATGATACAAAACAGAATAGTTCCAACTATTTCTTTCCACCAGTGTAAGAGGAGGACAGGATCCTTTTTGCGAATGTTCTTGCTGTAATTTGGGTTATCGAGGAATCGGACTGTGATCTGTGTGCTCCGTTTGCTCCTCTCCCTCTTGTAATATGGTAGATAATAACCATTATCTTCAAAAACAAACATAAAAATACATATAAAAACAAAAAACAAACACAAAAACATAAAAGATTATTTTTTAAAAAAGATAAACCAATACACAGTCTCCTTTGGTTGTTAAAAATTATCTGTTTTCCCGTCACTTCTATTACTAATTCCTTTTATTAAAGTTTCATCTCTTCCTTAGCACTTTTCAATAGCCTCATTACCCTACTTTTTCTTTTTTCCTACACAAACATATTTTCCTTTATCCCATAGCATCATAAATTTTTTTTTGTACTAATTAATAAGACTAGCAAAAAACCTTAAGGGCCACCTTATTTGTTACCTCATTAATAATCCAGTTCTTTAAATGCAAGAAAGAATTAGTACTCAATCTTTCTTCAAGGTTTTTAAGCTTTACTCTCATTAGGCATTAATGATATACAAATTTTACCATAAATTATTCTTTGCAAACTCAGAAGAAAACTGCTCTAACAGTCTCCTTGGCTCATTTTAAGCTGTCAAAAGGAGGCTGTCCTAGAAAGCAGCCTGACTGTTTGGCTTCTATTTTGTAGTACCTGGACAGACTACATAATTCTCTCTTGTCGTGTATTTGGATCAGCATCAGATAAAGACTGTTGCTTCTAGGTCAGAATCCTGTGTTTCTGTCAATTTAAAAATTTTACAATAACTTCCCATTACTGGCATCTAACGTGAACTCTTAAGGAGTCTCTTTTTGTCTAATGCAGACTGATAATTTTTTTTTATATCTAACTATTCAAAGTCCTTCCATGGCTGAATGCATCCTAACCTTAAATACCCTGGAATGTATTTCCGGTCAAATTTCACCTACTCTTGACTTTTGCACTAATTTCTCTTGTTGGAGGACAAAATTAAAACCCCCTCATTTTATAGTGTTTTCATTTAGCATTATAGGAAACACCTATTTTCTTCATTACTCAGGCTGATATTATACAGATTACATAAGACAGGCTGATAACTAAATGAAAGCTAATCACAAGAATTAATGCTTACTGAACACTTACTATTTGCCAGACACAGATTATACGTACATTATCTCATTTAGAAGTTATAGCAATCGAATAAGTAAATATCAGGATTACTATCCTTGCTTTACAGATGAAGGAACCACGAGGCAGTAAGTTAGTGTGCCCAACCTAGTATGTGGCAAAACTGGGACTTGAACCCTGGCACTCTAACTCTGGAACTTATACCTTTGGCCACCATTCATACCATTCCTCCGAGGATATTTTCGACCTTCCAAATGACTACCGTTCATTTGAATTCTACTAATTAATTTCAAATTAATAAATAAACTAAGAGGAAAAATGAAACTCAGCATTTTCAATGCAAGCTTCATCACACTTACCATATGGGTACTGCAAGATTGAAAGTGCGCCATTACTGTACTCTTCATGAGAAAACTTATCGTTACTAAGACATTTGTCAAATTCATCAGACCCTACCAAGACAGGAGTTCTGGAAGGAGAATCTAAAAGAAAATGGTAAAATCTTAACTGTTAAAACTTCAGTGAAAATGTAGGTACTTATAATTCATTCAAAAAAACAGGTTTTCAATCACAGTTCTGTTCAAATATGTTAAGTAAATGGCTCAAGGTTCCTTCCCCTTGAAAAGCAATCTTTTAGTGGGTTAAAGCCTCTGCCTTTGGCTCAGGTCATGATCCCAGGGTTCTGGATTGGAGCCCTGCATCAGGCTCCCTGCTGAGCAGAGAGCCTGCTTCCTCCTCTCTCTCTGCCTGTCTCTCTGCCTACTTGTGATCTCTGTCTGTCAAATAAATAAATAAATAAAATCTTAAAAAAAAAAAAAAAGGCAGTCTTTTAGAGAAGATGAGTCATTTAAATAAGTAATTAAAATAGGATGTGACATATGCGATCAAAACCATATGCAAGCTATGGAAAGATAACTGAAGGAAATGGTAGCTTACTGTTTACTTCAACTCATTTAAATGTCTCAAAGCATATGATGTAATAACCAGATAATGTTTCATAAATATTCTTAAAATTTTTTTTATTGAATAACAAAGAGAGAGAGCATGTGAGCGAGTACAGGGGGTGGGGAGAGGGAGAGGGAGTGAGAGAATCTCAGGCAGGCTCCATGCCCAGCACAGAGCCCAAAGTGGGCTCAATCCCAGAACTCTGAGATCATGACCCAAGCCAAAATCAAGAGTTGGAAACTCAACCAACTGAGCCCCTAGTGCCTTTGTTTCATAAACATGAAACAGGTACCCCTGTTTCATAAATATATTTTTTTAAAGATTTTATTTATTTATTTGACAGAGAGAGAGAGCTCATAAGTAGGCAGAGAGGCAGGCAGAGAGAGAGAGAGAGGAGGAAGCAGGCTCCCTGCTGAGCAGAGAACCCTATGCGGGGATTGATCCCAGGACCCTGAGACCCATAAATTCTTAATATGTTAAGAGCTAAATGATACATAGTCATAGTCAGCGAATGGCTAAGAGTGTTTCTATGTTGTCTAGAGAAATACTTTATTAACACTGATTTCTTTAGAAGCAGCTGCTGTTTTAATGAAATCAATCTGTAAAAGATCATTCAAATTCTCCAACATCTGAAATACCTACCTAGTGTGTCAGAAAATAAAGAGTATAGAGAAGTTGTAATCTCTGTGGTATTCAATACTAGGACAAAGACAGTCAATAATACTACAAAAGTTCATAATTCACTTACGAATTAAGGGTTTCCACTTGATTGTTGGCAAAGGCATAATTGCATACTCATTATTGACAGATTCCAAGGCCTTGGGACTTGTAGGAAACTTTTCTGAAATTCTGACTGATGACTGCAGATACAACTGACCTCGGAACATTCCTGAATCAATGAGAACATTGTCAATTATATTTAGAATCAAGCACCAATTTTTTTCAAAAAGGTTCATTTTCATTTAGTACAGTTAGATTCATTCATTATTTCTTCATGTGCTTCATAAGACTTTTCAAAGAAGAATCAAGGCTCAAATACTCGAATGCAACTCAAAGGTTATTTAACAAAAATAGGAAAGGAAAGTTATACATAAGTTACAATGTTTCTCACTAAATAGTAATTGTCAATAGTTACTGGAACTTCCAGTAAGGAAGTTCAAATAAATCATTGGACACTTATAAAACTAACAGCTTAGATGAAGTAACTTTCTTTTTAAGGAAACCAAAACACCTGTAATTCCAGAGGTACTGCTAACACATCAGTTAAATACTATCACGATACATGTGTGACATGTTATTCTTCCAAATGCTTGCATTTCATTGAGATTGAGGAGTGGGTAGCACACTGACAGAGCTTAAAAGAATTTTATGAGTATCTGACCACCAACACTAGTGCAAATAATGAGACTCAAAAGTTTTGCAAATTTTATTTTGTAAAGGCCTCCAATTGCCCAAGCACACAAGAAGTTTGTTACTATTTTTCAGATAAGTTGTAAAGACACACAGGAAAAAAAAACCCCATAATCTTTAAGCGGGGGCAAATTGATGTAGATGCAAATACAAACGTAGAAAGTTTTAGAATATGAGGATATATGAGTAATTCACAGCATGTTGTATCATGGAAACATTTCTAAGACTTTCTAATAGGGTCTTAGAGGACAAGAATATACCAGAGTAATTCAAAGTTTCAGAATTGGATAAATGGAAAAAACCCAGTAGGTATGGAAATCAAAGTATAAATCTTAAGGGCAATCTAAGCCAGGGAATGTATTTAGGAATTTAAACTGCTATAGGCATACTTGAGGTAGAAAAGAACAACGCAGGAGTAAAATTAAGTGTCATTAAGTCCTATCACTACATAAGAGACATCTACTCACCCAGGTAAACGCTGTTTTCTGTGGCTCCTCGAGCAGCTTCTACAATGTCTTCTTCATCTTCTAAAACTTCATTGTTAGATGCATAACTTGTATCATCAAAAAGACTGATGGGAATGACTTTTCCATCCTTAACCAACCAAGCAGATGCAATGGGAGTACAAAACTAAACAAAAATAGAAAAGAAATTTTACATTATTTCAAGCAGTATTTATGTAGTTCAACTCCTAAAATGGCATTTAAAAACCACAAATTTTAAAATTTTTTCCAGATTTCCCATGTATAACTAATAAATAAAAATGTATATATTTACAGTATACAATGCCACATTTTGACATATGTATACATTATGAAATGATTAGCACAATCAAGCACCTAGGTGGCTCAGTCAGTTAAGTATCTGCCTTTGGCTCACATCATAATCCCAGGGCCCTGGGATCGAGCCTTGCACTGGGCTTCTTGCTCAGCAGGGAGCCTGCTTCTCCCTCTCCCTCTGCCTGCCTCTCTGCCTACTTGTGCTCTCTCTCTCTCTCTACTTGTGCTCTCTCTCTCTCTCTCTCTGTCAAATAAAATCTTAAAAAACAAATCTACCCTCTTCATTTCACAATGTATATGCATATCAAATTCTCATCTATACACCTCAGCTGGTCTAAGTGTCTGTCCAACTCTTGATCTCAGCTTAGGTCCTGATATTGGAATCGTGAGTTCAAGCCCTGCATTGAGATCTACTCTAAGCAAATTTCAAATATATAATATAGTATTATTAACTATAGTCACCACACTGTACATTACATCTCCAGAACTTATTCATCATGCATAACTGAAATCTTGTACCCTTTGACCAATATCTCTCCATTTCTCCTATCACCACCCCCTCCAGCCCTTGGCAACTACCATTCTACTCTCTGTTCTGTGAGTTCAACTTTTTAAAATTCCATGAGTAAGTAAGATCATGCACTATTTATCCTTCTATGCCTGGCTTATTTTCACTTAGCATAACATTCTCCAGGTTCATCCATGTTTTGCAAATGACAGCATTTCCCTCTTCCAGGCTGGATAATATTCTACTGTGTACATATACACACCCCATTTTCTTTATCCATTCATTTACTGATGGACACCTGGGCTCCTTCTATATCTTGGCTACTGTGAACAGCAAAGCACTGAACATGGCAGTACAGATATCTCCTTAAGATACCGATCTGACTCCCTTTGACTATCTTCCCAGAAACAGGATGGCTGGATCATAGGGTAGCTCTCTTTTCAATTTTTTGAAAGCACTCTTCACCCCAGTGGCTGCACCACTTCACACCCCCAACAGCAGGGCACAGAGATACAAACATCCTCACCAGCACTTGTCTTCTGTGGTCTTTTTCAGAAGAGTCATTCTAATACATGTGACTTCTTTAAAGTGCTTCTTAAAGCATAGAGAATGGGCTAAGAATCCAAAATGACAGTTTTTTCCCTCTACCCAAAAAGTCTGGTCAAATTGGGAAAGGAAAAAATGTATTTACAGATGTTCAGTGGTCTCTAGTACCTGGTATTCCCATTCCAGATGTCCTCCCTTCTTGTTAAATGCCATAACCTTCCAGTCAGCAACTGAGACCTTTATCACTGTGTCCATCATGGCGGCTTCCTGGTCTTCCACATCTGAAATAATTTTAGACCCTTCTTTGTTCCCACTGGGCTTTAGGGTACTTTCAATAAATCCGGCTCTAGTTTCCATGTCTGGAATATACCGAAGTTCAAAGTGGCCAACACTGAAATTCCACCTTAAATTTACAAAAGTTTATTTTAGAAATTTACACTTAAGTAAATGGACCAAATAATACAGAACAGTTCTACATTCAAGAAGCGAACACTAAAACGTTGCCATGAGAAAAAGAAAAACTCAACAGCATTTTCTGAATTGTTCTGCTGGTTTTTGCCACAAGAGGGCATCACTTCGTTCTGATCCTTTAGAAACAATGTTTCTAAGTTACAAACCAAAAATGGCTGTGGGACACCTCAAAAATTAACAAATCACATTTCCAAATCAGAATGATTTTTTCCAGACACACCAAAGTCACCTTAAAATGAGGGTAGCAGCAGTCTGCTTTCTTTTTTTTTTTTTTTTTTTTTTTTTAAGTTTTTTTTTTTTTTTTTACAGAAAGAGATCACAAGCAGGCAGAGAGGCAGGCAGAGAGAGAGAGAGAGAGGAGGGAGCAGGCTCCCTGCTGAGCAGAGAGCCCGATGCGGGACTCGATCCCAGGACCCTGAGATCATGACCTGAGCCGAAGGCAGCGGCCCAACCCACTGAGCCACCCAGGCGCCCAGCAGTCTGCTTTCTTTACTAAAGTTGTGCACATTTCATTCAAGTGCAAAGAAATTAATACATTCCAATAAACCAAATACACAGCAAGTTGAATGCATCGATTTTGTATTTATATGAAAACATAGCCCTGAAAGGCAATATTACCCAGTGCACCAAGCCTGAAGGTCATACCACCTCAGTTTCAATCTGAGATCTCTCCTGAGATCTGGCAAGTCATCGAACCTTTCTTGTGTTTCAGTGTCCTCATTCATAAAGTGGCAGTAATAAGGTTTCCACTATAATCAATATACAGAAAAATCTCTTAACCAATGACAATATAATAACCTGTCATTTAGATATAAAATGGCTTAATAATCCTGACATCTATTTAAAAAATATACTTAAGGAACACTGATCTTAGACCCTAGACTCTTCCCATTCTGGTGATTCAAAATTCTGTTAAGCTGGACATGTGTTTCTATTGGTGGCTGGACACCTAGCAGGCACTCAAATACTTAAGGAAACAAAACCCAATCAGGATAAAGAAGGTCAGGTTGCCAGCAGATGCAAAGCCCTATTCACAGTCCAGTGAACATAGAAATATTTTCTTAACTGAGTTTGAGAAAACAGGAAAGGAAACTGAATTATATTGCATCAGACTAGACAAAAATCTGAAAGTTTGGTTCACTTTCAAAAGATAGAAAGATGAGATCTCAAATGATTTTTACTACAGCAAGTTAAAATTTAAAAAAGTTAAAAAAAAAATCCAGCATGTGATTTACGACCAGCACTTGTTATCTAATCATATTGCTTTTTAATCACATATTTAAATGTAAAAATTACATAAAGAATTCATTATTTGAAAAGGGAAACAAAAAGGTACTTGACCAAACTGAAATGCGTTCTAAAAATGGGGTTGTCAAACACACTGTGAAACTACTTACTAGACGGAACTACAGAGTTAGAGACCCACGTTGAAATAAAGCACATTAACTTTGTCTTAAGAGTGCTCTGCATTCAAAGAACTTTGATCAGTGAAGCTGTCACTGTATGGGCCTCACCTGGTTACTGCCTCCAGAGCTTAGAGTGAGAGTTTCAACTCGGAATATGTTAATAATCATGAGACCATTTTTAATTTAAGGCCTACATTTCTCTTAAAAGAGTATGTTTTAAGGACATGAACAGAGTTCAGGAAATCTCCATAAAGAAAAATCGGATAAATCTGGGGCTTGCTTAACTTGTAATTATCAACAGGAACGTTCTCTGAACACATACTTCTCGTTGCCACTGCGAGGTCCGACAGCTCTGACAGTTTTCTGGGAGCGTTGCAGAAGAAGGATGTCTTCTTGTTCCATATCATCATTATCCCATTGGCGACAACCCAAAGCTGAACAGATGTACCTCACCTGAAAAAGACAGAAATAAATTTTGTGAAAAATATAAGTTACAGGAGATCAGAGACATTAAAAGAATCAAGAATCTCTAAGAAATACCCAAGTATTAAGAAGCATCAGTTAGACTACCAACTCCTAAAATGAGTTACTTAGAACCATAAAGGAAACAAGAAATATTTAGTTCAGAGAATGACTTTAAGGATTTAGATAATTTTAGTTTTATTTGGGGCATTTCTATGGAATACATGAAAAGAACAGAACCAGTTGTGATCTCCTAGCAATAATATCATTAATAAAACTCCAGGTGAGTTAAAAAAAATCAGCCTCAGAGTTTTCATTTGATGGAAGTATTAGGTTGTTTAAAGACTTAAACTTTACCAAACAGATATTGTATTTAAAAGTGCCTACTTCAAATCTTCATTAGAGAGAAAAAGGAATCTTCACATGATCTGAACTAAAATCCTCCCAGAAAACAGCACACCTGCTAGACTACCAGAAATTTGTAGCAGCACATCAAATCAGAGAACCAGATGATTGGGTTCAATCCCACTGTTTTACAAATGAGAATACTGAAGGCAACAGAGGATCCCAAGGCCTCCTCAGTACAACGCTGATGTGGGGAGTGGGGAAGGCAGAAAAGTGTCAGCAAGAGCAAGGAGGGGCTATGGGCCTAACACTTAGATAAGGAATCACTAATGTTCGAAAAACTCAAGGGTCAAAAGTCATTTTTCTACTCTTCCCTGCTTTAGTCTTGTCTATATATAAAATATTCACATATCAAAGTTAAGGGATTAAAAAAGATTTTTACTTTTCTTCAAAGGATGTTTTTAGTTATTCCTAATAAGAGATCTATAGTATAAGACCCAATCTTAGAAGCAGATTATGATTGTATCCTAAAAACTAACGTTAGAGAAAATCTAGGTCTTGATAGTATAACTTTATCATCAGACAGACCTAAGTCAAATTTAACCTCAGACATTTCTGAACTTTTTAGTCTCAGTTTTCTCATCTGTAAAATGAGTACAACTTTCCTCTTGGATTAGAAGATCAAACTAGATAAATTGGTAGCTATTATTCTTATCAGGATCATTAATATTTGGAGGAGTCCTCATCTGTCCAAATGGAGACAAAAATGTATGACCTTTAAGAATATTGTAAAGATTTCAAAATAATGTATGTAAAATGCAACTGACACACACTAGACATTATTTATTAATTCTCTTCCTCCTGCTATTCCTGTTCATTCTGTTGTCTTGGATACATTTAGCTTCCTTAATAATATTTTGCTCTTTCTACTTTGCAGTGTTTTTATTAAAACAAATGATATCCTTGGGGAACAAATAATTATTAACCTCAACCAGTAATAGTATAGCTTAATACATTATTTCTTCTATCCCTATTTATCTGATTTCTCCTCAAATAATTCAACATTTTCACTCACCTTTCCACTGTATGCGCTGAGTCCATATGTCGTGAGAGACTTTCCTCCAACCAAAACAACATCATCTCCAAATTTATAAGAAGATTCAAGAAGTGATTCAACTGTAAAAGGAACTGTTTCCATGCTCTCACGGTCCCGGTCCCATTGGAAGAGGTCTCCATCCAGAGAAGGAATGATCATCTTATTCCCAAATACCTAAAACAAAATCTAACTTTTAAAGGCATAATAACTTTGAGCCTGACTTTCTCTGGTCTCCTTCAACAGTATGGGAGTTGGGGTGGTTCATCAACTAAAATACAATTTGAAACAATAGCCAGTCTCTCCTGGGACCTACTAGAATACTAGAATACTCTAGTATTCTCAAACTCTGCTTGCTATGGGTGTCCCATAATGGTAAGCGAGCTGCCAAAAGGAAGTTTTGTGATCAAGTGAGTTCAAGAAGGGGTTATTACAGGAGTTCTTGTAGCAGTTAAGATGCTAACGTATGGGGCACCTGAGTGGCTCAGTTGGTTAGGTCCTGCGGAGAAAGTAACATCTGAGCAAACCCTTAACTTGGGGGAGTTAACCATATCTGGGAAAGAGCCTCTGTGAAGACTTTAAGGTGCAAGACAGTTCTTCACATTGGAGGAAGCACAAGGAGAGGGAACAAGGCTATGGGGCAAGGGTGGAGGCATGGAGAGCAAGAGATGATGATTGCTCCAATTCAGGCAATAGCTGTTGCAGGCAGTCAGATTTGGGATATAACAGGAAGGCAAAGCCAACAGGATTTCATGGAGGAGTCCCTGTATAGTATAAGCAAAAGCACAGAGTTCAGGAAAACTCTAAAAAGTTTTTGGCCCTGAACATCTTGTTTCTTGAGAAAGAGTTATTAGTACATGGCTTTGTAACATTGACCTTTTGGCATTTAAAAATACATACATCTTGATTTACTTCAGCTAATGACACAACTATTTCCCTGACCAGGCTCAGAACTTTGGAAAAAAGAAATATAAAGAAGTATGAGTTTAATAAACAAACAAACAAACAAAAAACCCCCCCAAAACAAGGGGCACCTGGGTGCTCAGTCAGTTAAATGTCTGACTCTTGATTTCGGCTCAGGTCATGATGTCAGGGTTGTGAGATTGAGCCCTATGTCCAGCTCTGGGCTCAGCAGGGAGTCTGCTTGAGGTTCTCTCCCTCACTTTCTGCCCCCCTCAAAATAAATAAATGTTAAAAAGAAAAAGTCCAAAAATGATCTTAACTTTTTTTTACAGTAAAATTTCTCTATGTACTTCTTTGTTTCTCAAGTAGAATCCTATCTTCAAAGGGATACTTACCTGAAAATGCCCATATAGTCACTACAAGTGCTTACACATCCTCCCTTCCCTCTAGCTTGGCCCCACACCTCGGGATTCTCACTGGCTGGCAAAAAACCACTCCTCTCATCCACTTCTTTCATCTTCTAGTTCAAATCCCTGTACCTCCTGCCTGAAATATTATAATAGCCTCTTTACAGTTCTAAACTGGCAGTTTCCTCAATCTAAACTCTACGGTATCTTCTAGATTAATCTCTGAGTCAGAGTTAAGCTTGTTATGACATTATTCAAAAGACTTCAACAGTTCTCCATTATCTTCTTATTAAAGACCCCAAATCCCAAGTCTGATATTTTCAAAGTCCTCTAAACATGACCTCAAACAACCTTTTCTTCCTTGTCTTCCACTTTTCCCCAAATGGGCAGAAATCAGGTCTCACCTCTTAGGCGTGATATTTAATATAATATTACTATTATTGTTCATTGATGTCATTGTCAATGTCACCTCTTCTCCCTGGAACACCCTCTGGTACCAACACTGCCCACTGAAATCCCAGCTGGCCTTCAAGTTAGCTTCACTTACACTTTTGCTTTCAAGTCTAAGAAAATTTTTAGCAGCATAAGGTTGCTGACAAAGATCTTCCAGTTCCTTAACACTGTACTTACTGCTGTAACTATAAACTGAGATAGCATTACGTTCTCAAAAATTGTTTACTGTGCCTCTACAGTGCCTTTCTACAGTTTTTATACCATGGCTATAAAAGCAATGCACCCAAACTTAGTGCCCACATTTTGTTTTCCAATTCCACTGCCCACTGAAGGAAACAAGGCTCCTCACAGAAATGTCTGATTCCAGGGCTGGGGCATGAGAGGGAAAAGATGAGACTTCAACATCTTATTATTCTAGAGATTAAGGATGTGCACAATAAAGAAGCAAAGGGACACCTGGGTGGCTCAGTTGGTTAAATGTCTGTCTTTAGCTCAGGTCAGGATCTCAGGATCCTGGGACAGAGTCCCACATCAGGTTCCTTGCTCAGCAGAGAGACTGCTTCATCCTCTGCCTGCCACTACCCCAGCTTGTGCTCTCTCTGAAAAATAAATAAATAGGGGCGACTGGGTGGCTCAGTGGGTTAAGCCTCTGCCTTTGGCTCAGGTCATGATCTCAGTTCTGGGATTGAGCCAACATCAGGCTTTCTGCTCAGCAGGGAGCATGCTTCCCCCTTTCTCTCTGCCGGACTCTCTGCCTACTTGTGAGTTCTCTCTGTCAAATAAATAAATAAAATCTTTAAAAAATAAAAAAAAAAAAAAAGGAAAAAGGAAAAGAAAATATAAAATCTTACAAAAAAAAAAAAAAAGATAGAAGTGCACCACTGACCAAATCTGGAACAACTTAAGTACCAAAATAATAAATTACTGAATTATAAAGTACTAAGGGCCTACTTATAATAAATTGATAAACAAAACATGGCGGAGAAGGGAGGGCTCTTAACTGCAATTAAATGCCTTTAAATATGAAGGGAGGGACGAAGTTGGAAAAATAAAAAATTTGCAAACATTGTAGTAAACACTGCAAGCAAAAATCAGCAATGGTGTTAAATCTAGGAAGGTGGAAAATTTGATGAGGAGTAGGATAACTACACGGTCTTAAAGCATCTGCCCATGGACTGCTTATTAGTTAGACGAAACTAAAAACAGAAACAAACAACAAAAAAACCTAGTAATTATACAGTGGAGAATTTAGATAATACCCTGACCAGATGCTCAAAATCAACATCATCAAAGAGTGACAGATGTGATACCCTGACAGAGGGTACTTCCCCTGTGTAGGATTCTATGCTAAGAATTAACAATCTAGATCTAATCACCAGGGAACACTGGATAAGCACACAATGAAATTTCTTTTTCCTTTTTCTTTTTTTTTTTGTGAGAGGGAGTGCATGTGGGAATGTGCATGCATACATGTGGGGGGGGGGGGGGGGGGCCGTGGGCAGAGGGAAAGGGAGAGAATCTTCAGTAGACTCCATGCCCAGCTCTGAGCCTATCATGGGGCTTGAATTCACGACTCTGAGATCACGACCTGAGCTGAAAGCAAGAGTTGGACATTTAATCTACTGAGTCACCGAAATGAAGAAATTTCCTTTTCTTTTTAACAAAAGAGTAGAGAGACTGTATTCTTCAGAATGTCAATATCATGAAAGAAAAAGTCTGTGGGTAAATCTAGATTAAAAGAGTCTAACAAGACAAATAAATATACTACCTGACTCCAGACCAGAAGGTGTACTGGACGTTAAGGACACTACAAAAGATATTACGGTGTCCTTTAGGGATATTGTGGGTTTGGTTCCACCTCAATAAAATGAGTCAAATGAATTTTTGGTTTCTCAGTGCCTGTAAAAGTTATGTTTATGCTATACTGTAGTCTATTAAATGTGTGCTAGCATTCTGTCTACCAAATTCTGTCTACCAAATCATGTACACAGCTGAATTAAAAAATACTTTTTTTAGTCTATTAAACGTGTGCTAGCATTCTGTCTACCAAATTCTGTCTAACAAATCATGTAAATTAAAAAATACTTTTTTGTTAAAAAAAATGCCAACCATCATCTGAGCTTTCAGTTAGTCACAATCACTGATCACAGATCACCATAACAAATATAATGAAAAAGTCTGAAATACTGTGAGAATTACTGGTGGTGACACACAGACGTGAAGTGAGCAAATGCTGTTGGAAAAATGGTGCTGACAGACTTGCTTGATGCAGGGTTGTCACAAACCCTCAATCTGTAAAAATGCAGTATCTGCAAAATATATCTTGTACGAGATAAACTCACAAAATGCAAAATGGATGGCAGATTAAAGTACCAATATAAATTTATGAAGTTGACAACTATGCTGTGATTATGTTAAGAGAATATCTCTGTTAGGAATAGATACTGAAGTATTTGAGAGTAAAGGACCCCAATGGATGGATAGCTGATTTATCTCCAAATGTTTTAGGGGAAAAAATTGCGTAGGAGAGGCTATGGGAAAGAAAAAGTAAGAAAGAGAGACAACTCAAAAGATAAAGCAAACAAGGTTTGGGGTAGGTAAACCTCAGTATAAAATGATTGATCCCTTTTTTGGGGGGGGTATCATTTTTACTTGTGTAACTTTTTGTAGTTTGAAATTATTTCCAAATAAAAGGTTGAAAAGAAAAGGATGGTACTCAAGAGCCATACAAGAGCTCTGTAATTAAACTCAGAAGGCTATATTATGAAAACAAACGTTCATCATAATTCTGGGTATTTGAAGATCACTATTGCTCTTTACTGAAAAAAACATCGGGGGCATCTGGGTGGCTCAGTGGGTTAAAGCCTCTGCCTTTGGCTCAGTTCATGATCCCAGGGTCCTAGGATCGAGCCCCACATCAGGCTCTCTGCTTGGCAGGGAGCCTGCTTCCCTTCCTCTCTCTCTGCCTGCCTTTCTGCCTACTTGTGATCTCTGTCTGTCAATTAAATAAAATAAAAATCTTTAAAAATTTTTAATAAACTCTAAATGGGATCAATATACTGCCTCATACAGTTTTCACATTACTATCTTATTCTTTGCTTTCTTATTTTGTTTTTTAAAAATTAAAACTTTTCTTTTAATCTTTTGTAGAACGTCCATCTTGAAGCTGTCATTAAGAACCGAGTTAGGTCATTAGTATACATACCCTATGAAAACAGTATGTAGCTAATATGATCTCCCATTTTGAGTTACCTATCAGTGAGAAAATCAAGTATTTACTGCTTCCTACCCTTCATCTTATGTTAGGTATTCTTTATTTTATTCACTAGAACAGTAAATTCAAATTATGATAAAGTTAAAAAATAGGTATTTCAGTCATCTGGTCATATCAACAATAGTTCTAGTTAAGTACAAACAAGAAAAGCAGGTGTGCATCACTAAAAGAAAGAGGAAGAGGAGTCAGAGGGTCTGTAGGAAACAGATAACATTTATTTTTACTTGTTTCCTCTTCCATTAACCACCTCTTTTCTCCTAAAGCAGTAACAAACAGATCCTTAAGAAACATAATTAAGTGCTGCAAAAACCCCCAAAACTAAAAAACAAACAAAAAGCTGTCAAACTAATATGGACTACAATTCATCTCTGCTATAAGATGGATTTACATGCCTCCAAATGTAAAAGAAAACAAACTTTTGCACAGTTAAAAGTAGGGTTTAGTGCTCACTTTGGCCACACATATACTAAAAAAAAAAATTAGACACATACGTACATACATACATACAGATACGTGGTTTAAACAAGCAAGAAGATTTGACATGATGGACCATACTGAGAAAAGCTGCCTTGTTTATAAAAGTGAAACCTTCAGCAGCATCAACTCGGTGAGAAAAGTGCAAAACCCAAAGCAATAAAAAAGCCTTCTGATTTAATACTTAATTATCATGTCATATTTCTGGAGGATGATTTTAAAAGCTCACTTTGAAATTGCTGCTCTTTGCTAATTGGCTGCTGATGAGTCATCCCCAGGGCTGCTAACCTTTGCACCAATCCTGGTGAAGTCTTTCAGGCTGCATATGTGAAAGCAGATGGCGCTTTTCCTTGACAGCCTCAAGAAATGCTATATGCACTCCGTTCAGGTAGTGAGATGACATCAGCCCTCACCAGAGCATTACCTCACCCTCCCAGCACAGGAATGAGTCACTCAGAGTCAGCTGCAAATCTCTTGGTAGAAAAAAATGTAGGTTACGGTGAAGTGATGCATTTTCACATTCCACTGATTCGTCTCCGTGAGCAGCTGTTTGCTCAGATTCACTGCTCTGCCTCTCAGGCTAATTGCATGACTTGCTTCCTCTAGCAGTCATTTTTTAAAAATATAAATTCTTGTTATTTTATGGGCTTTTTTTCCCCCCTCTTCCATTTGTTTTTTCCTGTTCATAATTTTAAAATAAAAGGTTATCGCATTCGTTGGCAAACTCATGCCAAAGAGCCAATCAAGATCTTTATCTCTGCAATCGCAAAGCAGTCTGGTAAAATAATTCAATTTCTATTTCTGAACAAAACCTAAATAGCATAATGAATACCAGTGGCACATGTAATCAGGGAGCACTATTTGAAATTAGAGTGTGAAAATAAAAATCCTATTGCTAAGTGACAGAAGGAACTTCAACTGAGAAAAATGTAGGATGTGCTACTACTAAAATGAATATAATCAGCAATAAATACACAAATTCTTGTAACTGTATAAAATACATTTTTAAAATTTGGTTCTTCCTTCTTTTTCTATGTACCCTCACCCCTCATCATGGGCACATATACTTTTGGGGGTATATCCAACTTTATTTTAACTTATTCTGGACATTCTCAAACATACAAAGTATAAAGAGACAATCCCTCACGCATCTATCACTCAGTTTCAACAAGTAGCAAATTTTGCCAATTGTTTCATCTGTTCTCCATCCACCCAGGACATATATTTGTTTACTAGAATGTTTTAAAGTAAATCCCAGACATCATGCCGTTTCACCTATAAATACTTCAGGGATTCATTGCTGAGAAGTAACTACCATGTCAATATCACATCTAAAAGAACCGAGAGTAATTCCTTAAAATCATCTAATATTTATATTTCCCTGATTGTCTCAAACATATACAATTGGTTTTCTCCAACAAGGAATTCAAACTCTATGTATTAAATTTGATTCTTTTCTGCCCTTGTAGGAGCCCCTCTAACTCCCTCTTTTACGCACTGATTTGCTTGAGAAACCAGAATATTATTTATCTGCAGACTGTCCCAGAGTTTGGCTTTTGCATGTCATTTAACTTGTTCCTTTATCCTCTGTATTTTCTTGAAAGTGTGTTTTTAAACCTGGAACTTTGGTCTGATGCAGGTTTGGTTTTCTTATAAGATTACTGCATAGGTGGGACACCTGGGTGGTTCAGTCAGTTGAGCGTCTGCCTTCAGCTCAGGTCATGATCCCAGGGTACTGGGATTGAGTCCCACATCAAGCTCCTTGCTCAGCCAGGAGGCTGCTTCTCCCTCTGCCTGCTCTGCCTGCCATTCCCCCTGCTTGTGCTCTCTCTCTGCCCCCCCCCCCCCCCCAAAAAAAAGACTACTTCATAGGTAGCACTATACACCTTCTGTTACATCAAAGGCCAGCAAGCTACAGCTTAGACTCCAAACCTGACCCACTGCCCGTTTTTGTAAGTAAAGCCTTATAGGGTCACGGTCATACCCATTTATTTATGTATTATCTGACTGCTTTCCCCCACAACTACATAGACCATCAGGCCCACAAAGCCCAAGATACTCACTGTCTAGCCCTTTATAGAAAAAATTTGCCAACCCCTGTGCTATGTCATATTTGTTACTATTAATCAGTAGATTTGGGGAAGTCAGCCTGATCTCTCCATTTTAAAGTGTTCCATCACCTTTTCGCCATCTGACTATCAATTGATGACCTACTATTTCAGTAAAGGAACAAAATCATGACATCTAATCCTGTATCTTCCTGCATTTATTAATGAGAGTTTTTCTATATATAAGAAGTTTCTCTCCTGTAGCCTTGGAAGCTAGATTTACATACACTATTATTTTCTCAAGGGGTGATTCAGACGTTAAATCCTTTCAAATCTAAAGAGTTGCATCCAGTGTTCCCTGACCAGGAGAGAGGGAAAAAGAGTACGCTGGTCCTGAGAGATACAAAAGCCAAGTCCCAAGTACAAGCTAAAAAGCAATAAAGTTAAAAGGGAAGAGAAGGTGAACAAAAGGGGTCATAAACAGCATATGGTAAGACTCAGACCTGTCAAGAGTACAGATAAGGAAGAAGGAACAAAGGCTATGAGAAAGGACAGGAAAAAGCTATTCTGGAATATTCACTAAAGGGGCACATCTCAAGAACTTGTCCCACCTCAAGAACTCTAAGCATCTCTAGAATAACACAAGAGTTGATGCTTCCAATGATGATCTCAAGGAATAAAAAGATAAAATTCACGAAGACTGGGAAGATGTCAAGTACAAGAAAAGCATTCCACTGGCAGTGTTAAATTGTTGACTTTTATTAGATGGAAATCCCCTTTTCTCTGAACAATTACTTTGCTGGCCATGCTAGCTGTTTTGCTAACATGGGGCTACAGCAGGCATCCAACAAATGAAATGGAGCTGTGTGCACACGGTAATGAGTGCACCTCACCCAGCTTCATTTCTGGGTCCCTGACTCTACATGTCACTTGCTGTGTGACCTTGGACAAAACCAACACTACACTATTTTATAAAACTCCCCACACTGGGGCGCCTGGGTGGCTCAGTGGGTTAAAGCCTCTGCCTTCGGCTCAGGTCGTGATCCCAGGACCCTGGGATTGAGCCCCGCATCAGGCTCTCTGCTCAGCAGGAAGCTTGCTTCCTCCATTCTCTCTCTCTGCCTGTATCTCTGCCTACTTGTGATCTCTGTCAAGTAAATAAATAAAATCTTAAAAATAAAAAACCTCCCCACATTAACTTACTGTACTTGATCCTCAAATTCAGTCTCCGTGGCTATTTTTTTAAAGATTTTATTTATTTATTTGAAACAGAGAGAGCGAGCGAGCACAAGGGGAGGGAAGGGGCAGAGGGAGAGGGAGAAGCCGACTCCCTGCTAAGCATGGAGCCTGACACGGGGCTCAATCCCAGGACCTTGAGATCAGGACCTGACCCAAAGTCAGACACTTAGGGGACTAAGCCATCCAGCTGCCCCTCCATGGCTATTTTCAAAGGTGTGTCTTTTGGTCCCCAGACAGCTGATGTTTCTTCCTCTCTGGGGATCCACAGGCCTCCTGCTTTTCTCCACTCCTATCCCTGTTGTCCCAATTCCTCCAAGGTCAGAACAGAAAGGGATTTTGACATTCTCTGGAATTAAATTAAGACCAAAGGAGGATTTAGGAGTGACTTAAGAACAGGTACAGAAAGGAAGAACAGGAGTATGTTTACATAAGGTGAGTTCTGAGTGCCTGAGAGAGCTCTCCAGGCAGAGACGTTAAGGAGGCATTTGCCTGCACAGGTCTGCAGCTAAGAGGAAAGGTCTGGGCTGGAGAGAAAAATAAGAATTGCTGCTGTCATAGGAACAGAGACACAATCTCCTTGAAAGAGAATAGGGTGAGAAGGTGACCTATACCCAAACTTCTAGAATTCTAAAATTTAAAAATTCTGGCAGAACAATGAGTCAGAGAAAAAAGTGCTTCAAGTGATCGGTTTTAGCAGAATTTTAGGAACTTTCCTATTTTCTTCCAGGTTGCCCCAACTGCTAGTTGGTGTGAATACTTTGCAAAGATTTATAAATATAAATACTTCCATAGTTAGAGATAACTGGCTTGTAATACAAATGCCTCACAAGGAAACCATCTGCTTCATCACAGTCTCATGGAAAGTCTCAAAGCAGTAAAGAATGTCAAGAAACCCTTTCCATTTTGAATGTGGAGGAATCTTTCCCACTTAAAATCTTTCATTGGTTTCCAATGGCTCAGGATAAAATCCCAAATACTCAACACAGCTTCCTAGGCCCTGTTATTAGCTGGCCCTGGCCTCCCTCAACAGGCTCATCTCTCCTACAACCCCCCAGCCTGCACGCTTGTTGCCATCCTCCGGTAATTCTCACCGCCAAGGCCTCCACGCAGGCCATTTCCTCTCCTGGAGCAGTCTTTCCCTGCTGCTCTGCCCACCTCTTGCCTGGGCAGCTCCTTCTCCTCATGGGATCTTGGTTGTAAACACTGTCTCTTCTGAGAAGGCTTCTCTGGCCTCCTATCTACATAGGCCAGGCCTCCTTGCTAAGTCTCTTCAATCCACCCACGCATGTGGCCGTTTCCACAACTACATTATTTACACTGTAATTATTCCAGCTGGCTCCACATGATGCTTCATAAGTTCCACGAGGGCAAGGATCGCCATGTGTCCTGGGCGCTGCTGTACAGTGCACAGTCCTGCCAGACTCCCACCCCACTAAAAAGGGGTTCCGTTTGGGACATCCCACTAGGGATGTCTAAGAGGCATTAAGTGCTCATGATATGCTAAGCAGCATGCGAAGTCTGCTATATACATGATGTCTTTCAGCAAATCTGGGTAAAGCACATTAAGAATTATAACTATTATTATAGAAAATGCAAATACGTAAGTACTGAAGTATTTCAAAAAGCATGAAGCACTGTTGTTCAAGATACTGAATGAAGCCACTCTGGGCAGAACACATAAGAGAGGAGAATAGAGGACAAGGGACAGGCCCAAAGCTCAAAGTCTGGCCAGCTCCAGAAGGACCCAGCAGGGAATGGTAAGCAAGTTGAACCTTATTTTAAATGTAATAGGGAGGCTTCAGGCAGAGGAGAAACAGGTTGATGTAGTCTTTTAACGGCATTCAGATGGCAGCATGGAGACTGCTGAGAGCAGACAACAGAGGAAACAGGGGAGCAATTGGGAGGCCTGTGCAGTGGTCCAAGGGAGGTGGTGGGGGCTTGCATCATGAGGAGCCATGGTGCTGAAGAGAGTAAATGGGTCAATGGAATGTTTTGGAGGGAGAGCAAAGGGACTTGTTAATGGAGCAAGTCTGGAAGACAATGAAATGAAAGGAACTCAAGGATGACTTGTAGGTTTCACCTAAGCCACAGGGAAGACTGAGGTTGAGGTTGCAAATACTGATTTGATGTGACTTTTAAACCTTCCTCTACATAGAGATGTAAAGTCAGCCATCAGCTCTATCAGCAGAGATGTATCTGGGGTATCAACAGCACACAGGTTCTGTTTAATTCCAAGAGCCCAGAGATCATAATTTATTAACCAGTATCCTTTTGAAATACAAAAAATGTTCATAAAATAGTGTTATTCATGATTTTAAAATTTAGAAACAACCTACAACCAACAACATTTTAAGGAACATACAAGTTGTTTCTAAATTTTAAAATTATGAATACTCTATGATGAACATCTTTTATATTCCAGGTTCTTCTTTAGGAAAGACTGCCAGAAAAGGAACTCCTGGGAATTTTCCCCCAATGTATGGATTTCTTTTTAATTGTAATTTGAAATAATTTTAGATTGAGAGAAAAGTTGCAAATTAGTACAAAGAGTTTCTATAAACCTTTCATCTAGCTTCCCCTAATGTTACCATCTTGAAACTTAGAAATTGGAAGAATGTCATTAATAAATTATAGACTGTATTTAAATTTCACGAGTATTTTCACTAATGTCCTTTTTCTGGTCCAGGATCCAGTCTAGGGTTACATACTGTATTTTCATATTTTTCTGTTTCCTACAATCTGTAACAGTTCCTTAGTCCTGCTGTTGTTCAAAGCCTTAGACCTTAAGGCTTTTGAAGAGCACCAGTCAGGTGTTTTGTAGAATGTCTCTAAATGTGATTTTGCCCAATGGTTTTTCGTGATTAGATTGAAGTTATGCATTTTTGGCAAGAAAACTATAGGAGTGATGTTGTACCCTTCTCACTGCATTAGGAGGCTCCTTCTCACTGCATTAGGAGGCTCCTAAGGATGGTAAGTCTTCTTTTCGTTGATGTTAACCTTCATCACTTCGTTAAGGAGATGTCTGGTATCTGCTGGGTTTCCCCACTGTACAATTCCTTTTTTTCCCTTGTAAAGAATAAATATTTGAATGATGGGAGATTTTTTAAGACTATGCAAAAAAAAAAAAGCATGAAGCATCAGAAAGAGGACAGGGACTTGTCCAAAGATCTAGGTTTGAGTCTTGGCTTTATCATATTGGACAGATCTCTGACCCATTTTGAGCTCTAATTTTATCATCTGAAAAACAGGAGCTAATAAGAATATTTATTTTATGGGGCACCTGGGTGGCTCAGTAGATTAAGTGACTGACTTTTGATTTCAACTCAGGTCATGATCTGAGTCTTGAGATTAAGCACTGAGTTGGGCTCCACGCAGGGCGTGAAGCTTGCTTAGGATCCGCAACCCCCCTTCACATGCACGCTCTCTCTAAAATAACATTTAAAAAGAATATTTTACAAGGTTATGTAAAGATTAAATAAGAATGGCTTTGGTATCACTTTATACACTATAAAATAATAATAAAAAAAGTTGTTATGTATATGTAATGCTACTCTGAATCTCTAACATAATTCATGTGTATATGCATATATATGTATACTTATTAAAGAAAAAAATGTTTGAAACAAAATATAAACTCTTCATTTGAGTAGTTATGAATTCATCATGAACCTTCCTTTATTCTCTACAAGGTAACTTCAGAAAGTAACTATGGTTCATGATCACCAAATTTCAAAAATTGCAAAAAAGCTTTTAGCATTTAAATAGCTTCTCCAAAAGTAAACTCAAGGAGAAAGCAGAAAGCTTAACTATGCCATATCAATTATTTCTTTCCCAACCCTGGATTTACAACACCCCTTTTAAAAAAAAACAAAGCCTCAAAGGTAAATAAAGAGGAATTCAATGTAAGGATTAAATACACCAAACTGTACCAGTCTTGATTTACCAGAAATCTCTATCAATCCTAAAATGCTCCTTTATCACGTAGAAGTTCTAAAGGATTGTAAACTACTTTATTTATCACAAAGATGAACAATATTAAAGTTAACAGGCATATTTTTGTATATGTTGTTTCCTTAAAAATGATACACTGTGTATTCAACATAAAATGGTTAACTTTTAATAAACAAAAACCAGTAAGTAACTAGATGACTAGATGCCAGAATTGACTTCTGTGACTTTCTTTTTTTTTTTAAAGATTTTATTTGTTTATTTGACAGACAGAGATTACACGTAGACAGAGAGGCAGGCAGAGAGAGAGAGAGGGAAGCAGGCTCCCTGCTGAGCAGAGAGCCCGATGCGGGACTCGATCCCAGGACCCCGGGATCATGACCTGAGCCGAAGGCAGCGGCTTAACCCACTGAGCCACCCAGGCACCCGACTTCTGTGACTTTCAAAGAAAAAAAAATGTTCTAGCACTGTACTAAGGAAATACTTTTTTTATTTCCCAGAAAACCTTGAAATTATCATGATAGGGAGAATAAAGAAAGCTTTTCTGCTGAAAGTAAAGTGTTCCTGGGAATCATACTTCACAAACTAAGGAAGAGGGCACGGTTATCAACTACTAGATGATCTAACGTGAGGGATTATGAGGTCCTTAGGTAGATCTGGGTATTAGAGAAGGCATCCCACGTGATGTGCTTAAGAGGAAATGTAGACTTTTTTTTTCTTAAAAAGGAAATGCTGAAGAAAAAACAAATCCTGAAGCCTTTTGGTTATTTCTTGTCATCAAAGATTGTGAATTAACACCCAGAGCAGTGAGATGCCAAGGAGATAATGACTATTTCATTCATTCTTTTTTTTTTTTTTTTAATCAAAGATCTTATTTATTTATTTATTTATTTGAGAGAGAGAGAGAGCGAGCAGGGGGAGTGGGAGAGACAGAAGCAGGCTTCCTGCAGAGTAGGGAGCCCGATCCCAGGACCCTGGGATCATGACCTGAGCCCATGGGCAGATGATTAACGACTGAGCCACCCAGGCACCCCTGAGCCACCCAGGTGCCCCTATTTCATTCTTTCTTTCCTCAAACTACATTCAACCTATAGAACAAAATACCTCAAAAAGTACTGAGGTAAAAGTTAGTTTTAGACATACTTTTCACATTCACGATGAAAAACACCGATTTTAGTAACTTCCTCTCCCTTCATTTAGATCATTATACATTCATGAAGTAGGTAATATGCATGCGAAGTCAATTTCCTAAAAAATAAGGTCAAATCAATTTCTCATTTAGCAACATGCATGCTAGAGTAAACTGGTTTAGTTCACAGCAATGCTTTCACCCATGCTAAGGGATTAATAAAACAAAATTAAATCAAAGCACTGTTTCATTTCTATAATTAAAAGAAAAGCAATTAACCTAAGCAATTATTTACATATTGCATTGCTACATGACTGAATTGAAAGTGACTTTTCCAAATATATTGCAATCTTCAAGGATAGATCCAAGCCCAAAATGTGCTGGTTTATGCACAAATGAAAAAACTAAAATGACCAGACACCTTTCAGTGTAAATTGGAGAATCTTTAAAACAGATTACGGATCTTCTCTTAATAAAAGCACTATCCTCACCGTCAACTAATGAATTCTTTGTGAGCAAATCAAGTTAACCATTAAGAGTATACCCTTTTCAAAGGCTCTCCTCACCCCCACCTATGAAGGCCCTTTTCAATGAATGCAGTCTGATGAGGGGTGAGGAAGAAGCTGGAAAGCTCTAGCATCATAGTTGTCTGTTTCTGCACCTGTCTGAAACAGAAAGGCGGTGTCCCTAGGGGAGAAACATGCCGAAAATAAAACAAAACCCCAAATTCTAACTATAGACTTATAATAGAGTTGTTTGTTCTTTTTAAGAGGGGGAAGAAAAAGGCATTTTAACAGAAAACTGAAACAAAAGAACAAATATGGTATCTCTAAAGGTATAGGTATTATCTAAGGACAAACTATTCACATGTATATAATTATAACATGCATTCTAAATAAAGATAAGGAAGGTCTCAGTGTTTTTATGAATGTGCTCCAAACACAGAAAGTGGATAGTTCAAGAATATTATATCTACTTAGATTTGAAGTGTGATCCAAGTGTCACCCACAGACCCCAAAGAAAAACTATGCCAATAATTTACAGAACAAAATTTTAAGACAACCAAGGAGAGGCACCAGGGTAGCTCAGTTGGTTAAGTGTCTGCCTTTGTCTCAGGTTGCAATTCTGGGGTCCTGGCCTCAAGCCCCACACCAGGCTTCCTGCTCAAAGGGGAGTCTGCTTCTCCCTCTGCCCCTCCCCCTGCTGGTACAAACACACACACAGACTCGCTCTCTCTCTTTCCAGCAAATAAATAAGTAAAATCTCTCTCTCCCTCTCTCTCAAATAAATAAACAAAACCTTTAAAAAGAAAATAAGACAACCAATTAAGAACCACAGCCAAACCTCCTCGTTGCTTTTTCTAGGTTTAATTTGCATATAAATTACCAGAGGAAAGCAAATCAGATTTCACCTCAGGTGGTCTTCTCAAAAATTAAAAACAAAATACTCAGCTACTATTATGTAAGTATTAGGCTTAAAACCTAGGGCACATCTGTTATAGCTAATGGAGTAAACTTATACACACACACACACACACACACACACACACACACAGTTTTAGCTTGGTTTATTATCATTATTCTTTTGAGGAAGTTTGTAAATACCTAATCAAGAGGAAAGAGTGGCAAATCAGATCTGTGTCCCAAGACACCTCAACCTTCCAACATCAGACTGTTCTAAATATAATGTAAAATGCTTGTTTAATGAAACCATCAATCTCTCTTATCCTCTAGGAATTTATTTTTTCACTGACATAATCAAAACCCCACTAAAGCAACATAATACACTATTTTATATGCCTTTTGGATCAGAGAAGGTTAAAGATCATATCAGAACAGGCCAGGAGGCAATAACATATGCACCTAATGGTAATTTCTAATGAATGAATTGAGTGCTTTATTTATTTATTTATTTTAAAGATTTTACTTATTTACTTGACACATAGGGAGAGATCACAAGTAGGCAGAGAGGCAGTCAGAGAGGGGGGAAGCAGGCTCCCTGCCGAGCAGAGAGCCTGATGTGGGGCTTGCTCCCAGGCAGAGGCTTTAATCCACTGAGCCACTCAGGCGCCCCAAGTGATTTATTTTTTAAAAGAATCCTTAAATGTAGTTTAAAAAAAAAGGAAGGGGCGGGTTAATGCCTCTGCTTCGGCTCAGGTCATGATCCCAGGGTCCTGGGACAGAACCCCACATTGGGCTCTCTGCTAGGCAGAGAGCCTGCTTCCTCCTCTCTCTCTGCCTGCCTCTCTGACTACTTGTGATCTCTGTCTGTCAAATAAATAAATAAAATATTTTTTTAAAAAAAAGGGGCGGGGAGTTGAAAACTCCCTCTAGATAATTTACTTACATGTATCATGTCTCTGATGGTACTTGATCCCTGAAGCTGCAGCAATCTTTAAGAGTTAGTACAATCCCATAATTTTACAGAGAAGGAAATTAAAGCTCTGTTGAACTGAAGGATTTAGCTGGGCCATCTAGTCAGTTAATTGAAGAACCCTGACATTCCAGAACTCAAGATCCTGAATCCAAGCTCCTCCTCCATAATCCTACACAGTGTAAGAAGTTCCTGTGTGGCTTTATTTTATTATTTCAGCAAAAGTACATGTGATTCATCAGCAATTGCTCTATCATTAATAACTTAAATTTTTTTAAAATTTATTTATTTATTTGAGAGAAAAAGAAAGATAGCAAGAGAAAGCATGAGCAGGGGCAGGGGAAAGGGAGAGGGAAAAGCAGGCTCCCCACTGAGCAGGGAGCCTAAACCAGGACTGGACCCCAGGACCCTGGGATCATGACCTAAGCCAAAGGCAGATGCCCAATTAACTGAGCAACCCAAGTGCCCCAGTAACTTAAAAATTTTTATACAGTTGGGGCACCTGGCTGGATCAGTTGGAAGAGCATGCAACTCTTGATCTTGGGGTTGTGATTCAAACCCCATGGGGGTGGTGGAGATTGCTCAATAAATAAAAGTTTAAAAAATTATTACACAGTCTATCAAATCCTTTTCATTAGATTAATAAGTGGCTTTACTAATTGCTCCACAGGGAATATATCTTCCCTGATCTTCTAGGTTTTATCTGTTTCCTCTTCATAGCATTCTTGATGAAAGCATGGAAAGAACAACATTCTAATACAGAGGTCCCCACGTGGAGCCATGGATCTACCTCCTGTCATCTGGATGGTTTTGCCTTTATCTCTGTACCAAACACTGGGCTTCAGACAGAGAAAATTAAAATTAACTATTTCTCACAAAAATTTAGGGCCCTTCATAAAATACCGGATCAGGTGCATTTAAAAAGGTAACATAGCTCTATGCATCATATTCAAGGCATTTCAAATAGCAATTTTTTATCTTCTTTCTGTGGTATTTTAAGATTTTATTTATTTATTTGAGAGAGTGAGAGAAAGTGAGTGAGAGAATGAGTGGGGAGGAGGGGCAGAGGGAAAGGGAGAAACAAACTCCCTGCTGAGCAGGGAGCCCAACTTGGTGCTCCATCCCGGGACCCTGGGATCGTGACCTGAGCTGAAGGCAGACACATAACCGACTGAGCCACCCACGTGTCCTTTTTGCGGTATTTTGTCCAACTTCTGAACACAACTTGTAGATGCTGAGCAACGCATACCTTGCTGAGGAACAGATGACTCAAGCTCACAATACTTTCCTATTCATCTTACACAAATATTCTTATAATATTTCTATCCCATACTAGATCAGCAATTCTCAAACTGTGGTCTGCATATGCTTTTAGAGGTGCACAGAGTTAAGAAGCTTTGCTACTCAGGTGTTATTTGCTTCCTTACTGCAGTGATATTTGCACTGAGGATATAAAAGCAATGGTGACTAGGGGCGCCTGGGTGGCTCAGGCGGTTAAGTGTCTGACTCCTGATCTCAGCTCAGGTCTTGATCTCAGGGTCATGAGTTAAAGCCCCAATGCTGGGCTCCATGCCGTACTTAAAAAAAAAAAAAAAGAAGAGGAAAGAAAAAGAAAAAGCAATGGTGACTAAAACTGCTGGTGCCCTAGCACGAAAATCAAGAGAATCAAGCACCAAACTAGCAGTCATTGTACTTTTCACTGGTATATACTCAGAGCAAGAAGAAAAAAAAAAAAAAAAAAAAAAAAGGGAAAGAGAAAAGTTTCCCTTAAGAATGTTCTGATGAAGCAATAGAAAGTATTAATTTCATTCTTTCAGGACCTGAGCACACATCTTTTTACTCTTCTGGCATGCCCCCAGAGGAAGTACGCAAGAGCACCCTGCCACATACCGAATGAAACACATCTTGTGTGGTCGAGTTGTGAACTGTCTGTTCACAGAGCTCTGTTTCTACTTAAAAAACTGAGGGGAAAAAGATGTTCATGAGACTTGGGTATCTGTCCGGTATTTTTTTCAAAAATATACAAAGTCACCCTCTCACTTGAAGGAAAATAACAGATTATATTTGTGATAAAATTCAAGTTTTCAAGTGAAAATTAGAATTTGGGAAAACCTCTCCCTACCAGCATGAGCTCAACAGTTTTCCAGGACTTAGAGACTTTTCTGATGAGATTAGTGGTAATAATAACAAATTTGATTTTTAAAATATTCTATCTACCAAGAAATAGGTCAACATCTGGAAGATCTGTATAACTTGTTGAATCAACATTTATCAAAGATGTTAGAACATCATGCATGAGTAAAAGGCAAGACAGACATATGGATGTTGATGTAACCCAGTACAGAATGTTCATTGATATGGTTTCAGATCCAACAGTGCAACTAACCTTTAAGAAATTTCCACTTGTTTTGGTATAGTATCAAAAAAGAATGATCCAATTATTCTAAAAAGGCTTCTAAAATACATCTTCCTTCTCTAACTACATATATGCATGTGCCTGGATTTTCTTCTTCATATAGTTCAACCAAAACAACAACACAATGCATTGAATGTGCTGAAGCAGATATGAAAACCGTTTTCTTCTATTAAACTAGAAACTAAAGAGCTTTATAAAAGTATAAAACAATGCCACCACTCTTCTCACTAAAATATTTTTAAACAAGAAACAATTCTTCATAAAAATATGTTTTTATGCTATCATCAATGGGTTCATTTTTTTAAATGATTTAATAACAAGTCTTTAAAATTTCTTTTTTAATCTCCAACATGATTTAAGTCTAGATAGACATAACCTATGGAAAAAGCTCTTTGGAACTCTCCACAATTTTTAAGAATGTTAAGGGTCCTGGGACATAACAGTCGGAGCCCTGCTCTACTAGATGAGCAGTCTGAGTTTGTGATGCGGAGGTGTACCCACAACGGGGAGATGGCCCCAGAGCAGGCAGAATGGAGCACAGTCAGGCAAGCCCGGGTTCAACTGCAGCTTTATCATCCAGCCAGTCTGCAATTTCAAGCAGATAACTTCTCTGAGCTTCCGTTTCCTCTTCTACAAAATGATACTAACACATCAACCTCAGGAGGATCTTTATGAGGATTATACTGTGTGTAAAGTACATAAGGTATATATTACAACTCCGAAAACAGTGTTGTTTCAAGAAATGGTCTTAAGAACCTGGCGTAGCAATAAAGTCTAGTAAACCTGTCATGTTACCCCAGAGGGTCAGTATCTTTAGATTTTCTGTTTTTTTCCCATAAAATAGAAAATGAAAATCTGGATAATGCAAAGAGGCCTCAGGATTCTTCTCCTGCATGGAAGGCGGCCAGTGAGCTTTTCATTTATTGTGTAAGAGTGACACAATGAAACTTCACAAATATGCTTGAGATTCAACATTTCACAAGTGTTCTAGCCAAAGGCTCTGGGGTTTGCAGTGTGTGGAAAGGAGGGCACTTAAAACAAGAGAGCCCTAATAAACCACAGAAAATGGTATGGACTAGGAACAATGAGAAAGTTGAACTGTACTTAATAAAATGGCTAACATATTTTAAACACACTCAATAGCACTCAAGATATTACAACTATTTGCATCTACTTTGTCAAACCATGCAATTTATCTTTTGTCCATGTGTCTATTTTACTTTGCAAACACACACATGCTTTGTACCACTAAGACACACCATAATATTACCTCAGATGTAAACAGCTTATAATCTTCTGATTTTGTTGATCATCTTTATCTAGTTTAAAAAATAAAGCAAAACATGCATACCCAAGCATAATCCCAGCAGAACACAAATCAATGAATGTTTAGCTTAAATGGCAATTCATCTGAATATTATACCTGATTCAAATTTAATAATGTAATTTATAATAAAATTGCTATTTATATTAATTTATATTAATAATTCACAATACAACAGAAGTTCAGTATTCTTCACAGATATTTTCAGCAAACTGTATGGTTTGATAAATAGTAAGTACTCTGAAAGCCTTGTCAGGGCTTAGCATACACAGAGGTGGGCAGTGCTGTTTCCCTAAGAACCTGCTTGGGTGCTCAAGGAAAGCATCCCGGCTGAGTTTACAGAAGAGCAGATGGGGTACTGGTAGCAGTATTCCCATCAGAAAATTCCATCACCACTAATCAGGTCATTCTTAAGTCCCTCATGTTAGGTTTTGTCTTTTTCAAAGTTGATACCAGCTGGAAAGCTTTTAGTTTTGTTTTGTTTTTAAGTAAGTAGGCTCCATACCCAGCATGGAGCCCAATGCAGGGCTTGAACTCATGACCCTGAGATCAAGACCTGAGCTGAGATAAAGAGTTGGATGCTTCTCTGACTAAGCCACCCAGGGGCCCCTAGAAAGCTTTCTGAAAGGGAACAACTGATGATGAGAGAAAAACAACAACAACAACAACACCCAGAGAGAGTGTCCCAGAGGAACAGACTGGTTAGATAGAAGGCTGAGGGTATTCTGGAAAACAGAGGTGACAGCTTCTATGTTAGCAGTTATAACCCAAAAGAGGGACTTACTTAGTTTAATGATTTAAACTAGAGAATAAGGCTCTAGAAGAGGATAGAAACTTCATCTATCAGAGTCCAGATAAAAGGTGAGAAAAATAAACACTCATTTAACCCACCCTGAACCTCAACAGAGTAGGCAGTGTCCTTACTTACTGATGAGGACACTAAAGTTCTGAGGAGCTAAGTTGCTGCCCAAGTCTTGAAGTCATGTGTCAGTTGAGTTTTTAGATGCACCAGCTCTCCTTTTGTTTTTGCAAATAATCAAATTCATCTAAAATAACATTCTTAGAAAATTTCATGCTTACAATTAGGATGTATGCTTAAGGCAAAAAGCAGGGAATAATTTATGAGATTTTGCAGTATGTATTTCTAACTATTAAGATGCAGTTAATAAGTTACTTATATTTACTTATATTTGTTTTGTTATTCCTAGGCACCTTGTGATAATAAGGGGGAAGAAATGATGATCAAATTACAGCTCAGATAATGAGCCAAACTGATTGATATAACAGGTAGCATTCTCAGTCACTCATGTATATGATTAACTCATTTAATATTCAAAACCATCCTAAGAAGTAGATGATATCAGCCGCTCATTTTAAAGAAGGGAACTGAGGAACAGAAAAGTTAAGTAGTTGCCAGAAGGTGATCAAGTTCATAAAAGGCAGACTGGCCTCACACTTAGGCCATCAGGCCCTGAGCCCCAGCTGTACCAGCAAATACATACTACGAGTATGAGCAACTGCTCATTGTAGGTTTTTGAACCAAAGTTTAATAGAAAATTCTTACCTCTGGTTTGCTGAGGCTGGATGAAACCAAGGAACCGGATCCCACGTCCAAATCCCACTGTTTTTTACCATGATTCTCAGGATCCAAGGCAGCAATTCGCCCATCTAAAGTGCTGATAATCACTAATGATCTATAAATTTAAAAATCAATAAGACAAAGTTTAAAAGGTATTAATGGTATCAAGCACTTACAGTATACACTGGAAAGAAAACCAGGCCGTCCTCAGACCTCTGGCTGCTGGAGGAGAAGCGCCACCTCCTCACAACACTTGCAGTCTTGCTATCGCTGTTGGTCTAAAGCCCACCAAGACCACTGTAATACGGACTTTATCTGTTTATGTCACTTATAAAAAGCCCCAGACTCCTGCGTCACCACCCGTTCTCATACTGTAATTCCCACATGGAATTCAATATTCCCAGTGCTGTCCTCTTCTTCCTTTCCCCAATCCCTGAAACCAGAAACCATTCACTTGCCTTCTTGCTTGAGTAGAAACCTGGATCTTCCTGAGAACGTCACTTCCAAAGCAAAGAGACCACTTTTCAGACCACCTTCTTTCTCTCCTCTCTACAAATCCTCAGGATCAGATTGCTCCAGCCACTACCCCTCCCAGTAACTGTCTACTGATCCTTGGGTCACTAGCCTCACTCCTTGAGGATTTCAACTCCCAGTTTTAACTGTAACTATTAACACAGCCTTTGAGTTTTCATTATCTGTTAACCCTGCCTCATCCACTGCCATGGCAAGGTCCTAGCCCTTGGCATTACCAATTGCCACAACTCCCCTGCCCCACTGAAATTTCAAGCATTCCAGCCCCTGCCACCAATGCCTTTCCAGCTCATTTCCTCTGCTTCCCACTAATCTCTGACCGCCCCAGAGCATACAAGCCATCAATCTGACACTTTCACCCTAAGATGCACCATCATTAGGCCCTCACTTCTTTTTTTTACTGAGTTTAAATCCCACAGTCCTTCATTTTGACCACTTCCTGGCCCCTCACTCATCACACTTAGCAGAACTCCAACCCTGGTTAAATTCAATGATCTGCATTTTCTCACTCTTGCTTCCGTGCAGTTGAATGTGGCCAAAGGAAAACACAAACATGCTGACTGGACTCACTTTAATCATGGCCACCAATGTGAAAAGGGCTATTAATGCTGCCCCACCATCACAGCATACTACCTTGGTCTATCTACTCAACCAAAGGCCTAGGTTAAACTATGTTATTTCTCCTTTCTCCTGAATTTCCAACACTAGCTCTTCCAAGCTCATTCATCTCAGCAATAATCAAAAGAACGTCACTTCCAAGTCTTTCTTTATACTACCTGGACCCATGCATTCTACCTTTCCTCCAATTACTGCGGGTGACTTGTTCATGGTCCCATGTACTACCCACACTTTTCTGCCCAGACAGCAGATCCCTATTTGCCAGTCTTCACATCTCTCCTCGTGCTCTTATATCAATTATTTCCCCTCTACCAGAGCATTCCTCTCAATGTTCACACCTGCTATTATTTTCCCCAACCTAAAAACCCCCTCTAAGCTTCCAAACCACTCCATTTCGCCTCTGGAACAAAACTCCTTAAAAGAGTTCATAGACTTTCTGTCTCCAAATCCTCTCCCCTTCTTCTGTCTTGAACTATTTCTAATCAAGATTGTGCTTCTGCCACTTCACTTGAAAGGTTCCTGTTGGGGTCATTGAGATGACCTTCATCTTGAAAAATCCCAAGGTAAGGTCTCAGTTCACTTAACCTGTTTTAGCAGCACCTGACCAGCAACATCTCCTGCCTTTCATGTGACATACTCTTTGTGTGGCTTCCAGGACACTGTACTATCCTGATTTTTGTTTCTTAGTTGTAGGCTACTCTTTGTCAGTTTTATTTTCTGGTTCTTCCTCACTGCTTCTGTCTCTCAAAGTGTTCTCTACCCACATGTACTTTTTTTGATGGCCTCATCCAGTCTCATAGCTTAAAATACCATCTATATGCTGGCAACTCTCAAATTTGTATCTCTCCCTAACTCTGGACTTACATACCCAACTGCCTACCAGACTTATAGGGTAGAATGGCTTCTCCAGAATGACTTCTCTAATTCCTCAAACACATTGTGATTTTCCCTCAAGGCCTTTGCAGGTACAATTCCTTCTGTCTGGAACATATTCTCCTAGATATATAACAGGCCCACCCAAAATATCTGTTGAATGAAAGAATGTGTTATACAGTTGTTCTAGGAATTTGTTAGGTATATTTGTCTGCTTCAAAGGCTGTGCAAATTCCAAATACACACATTTATGTTTCACTTTAAGATTAAAAATACAACTTTCATCTTTTCTATTTCACTTGAAATACAATGTAAACAAATTCAAAGTGAAGCTATAAGTTGACCAAGACAAAACAGTTCAATAAACTCATTTGAAACCTTTCAAAGAACTTGTTTATTAAATGAATAAATTTATCAAGTAAATAAATAAAATTGTTAATTTACTTCCCCAACTATAGACTAATTCTCATTCTGAATTTTTCAAATGGTAACTCTAAGTCTAATTTGTGAAAATAAAGATTTTTGACACATTACAAATTCTAGTAATTTTAGATAACTAACCAAAATAAAAGGAACAACTCAACTACCCTCCCCACACATTACCCTGCTTTCTAAAGAGAGAGAGCAGGAACTAGGCGGGAAGATGGATACTATGAGGAAGAAAATTATTTTATAATGAAGAGCATAAAAAATTCATACCTTAGATGTGCCAATTTACAAATAAATGCAACAGAATCTAATTAAGTTAATGATCCAAGATTCCGAGCCAAGTTAACTCTTTCCTAGTACCACTGTAGAAATGTCTAATTATTCTGTTCAGTAACCATTAACCACAAATAAATGGCTTAATGAAAACCACTTTAATTGAAATAAAACTTAGTATAAGCAGTGTTAACCCATGAAAAATTTAGATCACTGCAACACTTCAGATACTATTTTTTGTTTTAAATTCAGAATGAACATTGTTTATCACCCTAGCCATTCTACTTATAACAACAACAACAAGAAAAACAAAACCCTGTAATTTTTCTGAGTATGTAATTTTTCTGAGCAGAGAATGGTAAAATTCTAGGTCTCATCTTCAAAAGAAAGAAAAATCCAACAATAAAATACGCATATGTGTCTGTGTATATAAAAACTACATTTTAATAAGTCACTTGGAGTTTAACATCTAACGATTCTTTCACGGACAACTTACTGCATTTGAGTCAAGAGTTCTGTTTTTTTAAACAAGATAGTTTTAGATTTTGTACTATATCTAGAGAATAAGTGTAAATTTGAGTAACAAACGAAATACAAACATAGGGGCAGGAACAATTAAGTATATTATTCTCTTAACTGCTTTTGATACTTAATGTAATCTGGTTCTTAGATTTGAATGGGGTACCCTTAATTCTTTTAACTCTCTTAATGGGAATAAGAGTAAATACCCTACAACTCCATCAGGCATTAAAACAAACAAACAAACAAACAAAAACCCCTTCACTTTCTCGTCTGCTACAAGCTAGCCATAATATTCACTGTGGGCACCTTCCCAAGCATGTCTCTGGAAGGAAGTACCCCTTCTGCTGTGGCTGAAATTGAGCAGCATGACAGGGCGTAAAAGATGCTACGATTTAGACTATTACATCTAATCACATTCTAAGAGAGAGATGCTCACGGACATACTACCAACTGAGAAAAGCATCAAGTAGACAGACAATGCTGAATGCAGGGATAAACAGAGGATAGCAGTGGATGTTCAAAACAAACATCAATCAGAGAAGAAAAATGAACCCCCCTCCCCAAATAGGGAGACTATAAGGCCATTTTATATCCCCACAATCCATTTGCTCCATTTTCAGGTTTCTATGAACAAGATAAAAACCCTTAACATATTCAAGAATTGGCGGGACTGCAGAGGCAGCATTTCCTGTGGAGAGAACTATAGCTCTGAAATCCTACCAGCGCTCACATCCCCATGACTATGCACTTGTTCTGCTCACCGCTTCATTCCACCTGCTTTCTCACAGGTAAGATCTGACTACTTCCCTGGGTCAGTAGAACTCAAACTGGCCTGATCATAAAAATTATCTGGGGTGCTTGTTAAAAGCCAGTAAACATTCCTGGGTCCCATCCCCAGATGGGGCTTGGGAGCCAGAGCTTGACAAGTATCCAAGCTGTCTTGCAATAAGACCAGGCTGGCCGATACTGACTTACCTCAAAGGACTGTTTCCTTGAGTAAAAGAATAATCTATTACCTGGATGAAGAAGGCCTATTGGCCAACTCTGCCAATAAACTCTTTAGAAACTTCTATCTCTTCCTTACACCTTGCTCTACTTTACAAAGGCATTTGTTTGGATGATTCAACAGTAAGCACTGTTCTCTTACGCATGACCCAATTCTTCAAAGCTATTCTCAAGGTTTTCAACAAACTCCTCCTGCCAGATCCATTCTCCTCATCAAATCTGTCTGCAGCAGCAGCTGAAAAAGTGCTGGGCTCCTTATTCTAGACCTTCTCCTTACTC
Organism: Mustela nigripes; assembly: GCF_022355385.1. NCBI lineage: Eukaryota > Metazoa > Chordata > Mammalia > Carnivora > Mustelidae > Mustela > Mustela nigripes. Next base: position 38,786,120 of record NC_081563.1, on the reverse strand, counting down.
CAGCTTCTACAAGGCCACTTCCCTTCATCCCATCATTCCTAGCGCTCTCAAACTCCAGGAAGCAGGCCATGGAATTCTGGCTTTAGCCATTGCCCACAGCTTCACCTGTAACATGACAGCTCCCAAACCTATATGGTGTTTACAGTCCACTGACTCTCTCCCCGCTCTAGTTCTGCATTTTCAGCAGGGCATGCTTGTTACCCGACAATGTGTTCAGATAAATCTCCTCTCCTACATAGTTCTCCATGTACTCTGTCACTTAACATTTACATCAGACAACAAGTCTACCTTCTCCCTCACACTCTACATTTAAACAACAGTCAGCTACTATTGATTCTATTTCTGAGGCTTTTGAATCTTGTCCTTCTTCATTACTACTGCCTTTGCCCTAGAATTGATTCTCACTTCTCATCAGAATACCTTCAAAAGCCTTTCTGGCATCTTTTCCTGCCTCAGGTCTCTGTCCCCTCTGCAAGTCCAACAGTTTTGTTTCTATAACAGAAATTCTATAAACTTCTGAAGCTTCCTGTGCTCACAGAATAAAGGCCACACTGCTTGGTATACCACATAGAGCCTTTCATAATCAGGCAAAATCCCCTACCCTACTGCCATACATACACACACACACACACACACACACACACACATTTCTTAAATTTTCAACAAAGTTCCTTTTTAATTTATCCTTTATCTCACATCTTAAACAATTTCATTTTGACCAATAAACATTATTTCTAATGAACTCCCCCATTTCTAGAGAAAATATTTATGTACCAATCAAAATACTGAAGATTTCTGAGAAGACATAGCTAAGATTACTATATTAAGTTCGATATAATTCTAGTTCAAAGCCAAGAAACTTGACTGTTTTATTAGCCTTCTCCTCACTGGATATCCAATTCGTTCAGTTATTTAAAAATACTAACAATCTCATGGATCCCCAATTGTACCTTTGCAGATCCACAGATGTCCAGGAGCCCTGGCTTAGAAATCACTGCTCTGGGCTCTGCTGCCTAGACTGGCCTTGACACTTGACATTTAAGGACTCACTCACTTGATACTTCCATTGTCTTTACTCTCAAACTACTCCTATGTCACTCACTATCCATTCTCGTGTAGTTAATTCTTTAACACAATGATCTCCCTGTCAGACTTAGGGCTCAAGGGCTAGCTCAGCGGCCCATTTATCTACTTAAGGCACCAAACAGTGCCTAGTCCCTAAACGAAGTGCAATAAATGTTTGTTGAATGAAAATGAAACATCTTAGTAGGGCAGACACTATGATACATATAAAACAAAAACAAAACAGAAGCTGAGAAAGATGTGAAAAGATGTGACTTGCTCAAGTCATGCACCAAATAAGAGGTTTTAGACAGAAGCATGAATTTAGGTTTTTAAACCTCTATCATTCTGTTAACAGTAAGTTAAGTAGTGACTACTATATTACTATAATGTGCAGCTTTTGTTCATTCTCATCAAGAAGCCATTTATCCTGTTACTGCTCTGATTTACCCTCAACCGAACAGAAATGACCTTATGCCAATGAAGATCCTATTTTTAAAAAATTGTTCACTCTGACTTAAGTCACCCAGAATACCTGCTTATTTACAATTAAGTTTATCAAGAGTCTGAGAAGTAGATGCTGAATTCTTTGATACAATAATTCTAAAGGAGGCTTACTACTTGTAAAAATTTCCCATGTGAAAGAGAAGCAGGTGACAGGAGAACATTACAGTGAGTGAATAGTTTCTACATTAATAACTGCTTATTTTTAAATTTCTCATTTTCGTTCTTTGGAGAGAGGTGGAGAGGGAAAAAAGCTCTAGAAAATTAAAAATGTGATTTAGTTAAACCCGCTTTTTGATTGATGTAGCCAAGAATCCTCCATCTAAACACATGCTGTTAGTCAAGAAAGCATATGTTCTTGTTCAAAAACCAACTAGTACTAATTGGACTGTACTTCTCAGTCCTCACCTACTAAGTAAATCTTCAAATCAAACTTCCTTTATTTAAACATATCACAAGACTAGCCCTGCCCCAAATCAAAACAAACATGTCAAATACTACCAAATAGACTGTGTAACTTTGACATATCAGCTATACCTTAAAGAAATACCATTTAAGTTTTCAATGTTATAGACAACCTGAGCAACATATATTCTTTCTCTATCAGATTAAAACAATTTTGGACACACATTTTCAACTTTGTTCTAGGAAAGATTTTTAATCAAAATGGTCATTTGCAAACAGAACAGTGTGAAAAAATAAAAAACAAAGTTAACCCCCCACACACACATTTAGTTCTGTAACTTACAAGTTCTCCTCCCTGTATTTTAAAATAATTTGTTGCAAAAATGTTCAGTAGCTTTTCTCTCACAAAAAGAGGAAAAAATCAGATGAAAGTTCTCAGGCAGTATTTAAGAAGTGAAGAGGTGTGTTGGAGCTACAGCTCACAGCAGCTGATGAAGACCAAGTCCCTTTCTGCAAAATGCCTAGGTGTGTAAAGGCTTCAGAGTTGGAATAAAGAAAGGAGTCTCCTCAGTCCTCTCACATATCATATCTAGAGCCCAGGTGTCAATAAAGCTAAAAAGACAACTGTAGACAGGAAGGATAATTCATTACTTGCCTCAAGGTTTATTTTGGCTTACAAATTGCCTTGAAAGTTATCCATAAGTTCTTCTTTTTTTTAAATTAATTTTTTGAAAGATTTTACTTATTTATTTGACAGAGATCACAAGTAGGCAGAGAGGCAGGTGGGGTGGGGGTGGGTGGGGGAAGCAAGCTCCCTGCTGAGCAGAGAGCCCAATGATGCTGATGTGGGGCTTGATCCCAGGACCCTGATCATGACCTGAGCCAAAGGCAGAAGCTTAACCCACCGAGTCACCCAGGAGCCCCCTGATTCTTCTTTAAATGTGATTTCTAGTTAACTTTAAAAGTCGGGGTCAGAAAAGTGAGCAGTACTGGGACCAGATGACTGAGTTCTCTTTCAACACTGTATGCTGAAATTCTATTATTCAATGGGTATATTAGCTTAAACAAACAAACAAAAAAAGCCTAATTACGAATCTGAGAATCTGAGGGTGACCAGATTCCATACCACGACTCACAGCCAATCAGTTTGTGAAAGGATAGACAGGAGAGAGAAATAAATGAAATCATCTTACATTTGCAAAACATTTTCATGTTATCTCATTAAATACAAAGAATTCAGTTCACAGATGACAAATTAAAGAAACAGCACAGATTAACATTAAATTTAGTAACACTGTTGTTAGAGGGAAATTAGAAGGAGGGCAGGGGGAGGTAGAAATAGGTTACAAATTAGTGTGACAGTTAAGATAAAATTAGTTCTTTACTACTCCTGAGGTCATCAGAGGCAGTCACTATGAAGATGCCCACCCCATAACCCCAAGTAACACTTAGCAATTTGCCAGTCTGCGTTGGAGTCAGGAAACAGGGAATTCTTAACTATGCCAATGTGCACAAATCTAGCAGTGAGGCGAGATTGCAACTTTCTTCCCAGCTTTCCTTAGGGAGCATCCCATTTAAATTTCAACTAAATGTAAAGTTCAACAGAAGCACTGACAAGGCCGCTATCAGAAAAAACAAGTTTATTTTAGCTACTTTTTAAAGAAAAAAATGTTTATTCACTCATTCCCATGCTCTTGATATGTAGAGAAAAGAAGTTAGGATAAAACCAATGAAAACTCCATCAAGGGAAGAAAAATGAATCAGAAAGTCTATATTGCTTCCTGGGCATCAAAAGACAACATGCAAAAAGAGCGACCTTAATTCCCCACCTCCCTCTTTTTAAAACAGTTTTGCAAGTACCATAGTTCTTCACAGCTGTTTGTGAGAAATGCTTGGTTAATTCATGTCTGTTCCCCTAATCCTCTTCCTTTAAACAAACAGGATACTGGTCTGTTATTATGGAACACTGACAGTTTCTGGTTTTTCACTTTTTTAAAGAGCACTTAGGAAGAAGTTTTATAAACTTTGCATATTGATCTTTTGTTGATACTATCAATTTACTTATCCAAGGCTTCTCAAACTTTCCACACTATCTCAAGCTACCAGGCACACCCCTAAACACGGGCCTATCTCTTCTTAGAGAATTCTGTTAGCAGAAGATCATTTACGCTCTGCCAGGCCCAACTCTTCTATTTTCACTCTCATTTCTGAAGAGGAAGTAGTCCTCCTGCTTGCCAAGGAGATCCTCTTCAACTACCTCCACTCCCTCCTCCATTCCTTTCTTTTTCAACGTGTCTATGCAGGCTCCTTCCTCTGAATGTATACACCTGTCTGCTGTCAGGCTGAATAGGGCCGAAGGAGGAAGTGGGGCTTTAGAAGGAAGAATCCTTACCATCTTACAATCTGAGGGCTCTCTGCTGCTTGACTTGAATTCTTACGTATGCTCACCTCCAAATCCCTCCTCGTTCTTCTCAGCCCTCACCCAACACCTCCAATCCCGCCAGCTGGATTTCTGTCTCCTCTGCTGGCTCATCTTCTCTAAAATTTAAGGCATTCATTAAGGTCTCATCATGAGCCTTCTCTTTCTCACACGTTCACCTCCTTACCCTGACCCCCCTCCAACTACAGTCGGTCTCTTCTACCTGCCTCCCAAATTTCTCCCTCTGGATGGCCTGCCTGTACCTTCAAGTCACGTGTCCAACAAGGAGCCCATGACCTTTTCTTTCCTGCTCTCCTCAATCTCCCTGCTTTCCCATGTGTGCTCCCATCTTCTGACCATCCCAGCTCAATCTGTGGATGGGGGCGTCACTGAGGAGGAATCAGTTCATTTGCTAAGAACCAAGATTCTGCCTCAAATCTTTCAAATCTCTCCTGTCTGTTCTAGACCCACTTAACAACAAACTGTAATCAGACCTTGCACCTTGCATTCAAAATACCCTACACAACACTTCTCAAACAATAACTCTCAAACTGTCACGTGCCTGGGAATCATCTGGTAATCCTGTCAAAATGCATATACTCCTTCAGTGGGTCTGGGGCTCGCTGGCTTCTGATTTCTAACACGTCCCAGGTGATGACGATGCTACTGGTGTGAAGACTCGACACATTCGATCTGGTCCTAACCTATTGTTCTAGTTTCATCTTCCACAACTCCCTGCCCAACACACATGTGCATGTCTGTATCTCCCTCACATACACAGAGCACACACATGCACACACATGCACACTCACACAGAGGAATACAAACAAAAATGTTCCCTAAACATACTTTCTAGCTTCTGTGCCTCTCTTGCTGTTTCTTCAAATCCAGTGTCTGCTCATTATGATCCTACTCACATTTCACAAACCAACTCGCTCTGCCACAGCCTTCTCTTCCCTTTTTTACCTACTTTACCGCAGACCCCACCCATGGAACACCACAAAAAACTTGGGACAGTCAGGGCACTTCATTTGCATTACTTCTGCTCTGTCCTGTCCTTATGGGTCTCTTCAGTCAATCCTCACTGCTAGGGAACACCCTCCTCCTGGAAGGCAGGGACGTCTGCCTAACCTTTGTTAACCCTGGGGCATCTTGTGGGTTGTCTGTGCCAGTAAGCTCCTGTGGCGGGTGGGTCTGTACTCCAAGAAAAATGAAACATCTCACTTTACTTCATGTAACATACTTCCAGCAGGGGCTTCAGACACTTAAGATAAACAAAAACACTCTTCCAGGAATGTTAATCCCTTAGCAAAATCTATGAAAATATTGTCAAATATGTGCTACTTAAAGGAAAAAAAAATCTACACATAAGCATTCATACAGTGCCTAGAAAATTTTGGTACTTGTCCAATTTTAGTAGTCACCAGGTATATAGATCAAGGTTCTGATATTTAACTGAAAATCAAATCTAACTTGTTGGGATCTAGCAATTGCTACATTATAAACTTACAATACGTTCTAATCCAGATTCTAGCCCACTCTGGTTTAATTTACCGAATGCTCCTTCTATCCCCCCATTTGTTAGATGGGACATCACTTTCTCTCCAGTTGTGCTGAGATTAACTGCCTGCAAAATACTTTAGCATTAAAAATACCTTGCATTTGTGTCCAGATTTTGAAAAGTGTTTAAAAACACGTACCTTGCAGTAACATTTTAAGGAGGCTAAGCAAACTAACCAAGACAACCCTATTTTAAATGTCTAGGTACCTTAAGCCCTCTAAATATCAAAGAACTGCCAAAATTCAAGACCTACTAGCAGCTCTTAAACTTCAGTGCGTTCAAGAACTGCCTGGGGTGCTTGTTAAACTTGCAGATTTCAGGTTCTTGCCCCAAGAAAGTCTAATTCAGTACCACTGGGGTGGGGCCTAAAACACTGTACAGTTAACCAGCACCCCAAGGCGATTCTGATGGAGATGTTCTGCAGATCTCCGTTCGAGAAATACTGACCTCACCCCCGGTCCAGGGGCCACTACAGGGTTGAAAGGTTGAAATGGAAATGTAGAAATGTCACAGTAAAGTCCCTTTCCCAAACTGATGTCAACCCAGCAGAGATACGAATGACTCATGGAAGAAGGAAAATGGGAGGGAGTCCTTGCAACACGAATAAAGTTCGAAAACCAAAAAAAGAGGGAAAGTGACGTTTCTTTCCCGCCTTTGCGCTCCATTCTCTGAGCATCCACCCTCCGGACACATTTGAATATGCTGCTTTTGCCTGCGAGCAAGGACCGGAGAAAAGGCCCATCGCTGGCCCGGGGGATGGGAACGCGGCCCCGCGCTTGCTCCCGGGTCACCAGCTGTCCATCCTCTGAGAGAGACCACAGCAGAGGGGGAGGACCCCGAACCCCAGGTCCTCCGCGGCACACGTGCCGTAAACAAGTGGCTCACCTGCCGCGCGGTCGTAGCTCGGCCTCGTCGTCGGGTTCGGGGTCCCGCGGCTCCTGCTCCACCGCGGCCGCCGGCACAGCTTCCGCGTCCTCCACCGTCACTTCGGCCGTAGTCACGGCCCCGGCCGCCGGCACCCGCGCTGCAGAAGTGGGAGCGGCCGCTGCCCCCAGGCCGAACGCCGTCTCTGCCTTCGTCGCGGGTAGGTCGGAGGCGCGCCCCGCGGCCACGGCGCCCGCAGCCAGTCCCAGCAGCAGCAGCAGCAGCAGCAGCAACAGCGCCCGCGCGAGCGTCCCCGGGCGGGTGGCGCGCTCCATCAGCGTCCCGCCCCGCGTGTGAGCATGGAGGTGCAGCCGCCCGCGCCTGCCCCTCTCGCTGCTGGAAGCGCCTGACCAGGACGAGGACGCGCTGGGCACCCTGCCGCCGCCCCGACGGCCTGGACAGCTTAGCGGAGCTCCACCGGCCACGTCTTAGCCCGGCCTCCGCCACCGCCACCTGAGTGACAGCCTCCCTCAGTCATCTCCCATTGAACAAACTTTCCGCGCGTCTCCCCCGTGATTGGCCGCGGCCACCGTCACTCTGGATTCCTAGGCTAGTCCTCTTGGAGAAGGTGGGCTTTCCCCGGATGTCAACATCACGCCTGCCAATCAAATCGTATTGCCGTCTCCCGAGGCTCGGCCCTCTTCCGGACGCGCTTACCAATGAGAATCGCCCCTCCCCTCAATCCCCTCTCCTGATTGGTAGGCTCCGCTGCCCGAATTACATTTCCCTGGAGCAGACTGGTCATCGCTGCGGTTGGCCTCGCCCCTAAAAAATGAGGCGCTAGAGAAGACTCGAAGATCATTGGTAGAAGTGGATGCCCCTCCAAAGGTCTGAGGTAACTTCTTCTTGATTGGTTGGAAGCGGCACTTAATACGTGGCCGAATCTGACTGTGGAAGTGGATGATCCCAGATGAAAGCGGGAGTAGGAGGCGAGTCCCTGGTGGCCGGGAGGCGGCCGACCTTAAAGGAGCTGCCACTGTGGTTCTTCTAAAGCCAGCTCTGTTTGGAAAGGCAAAAGCGAAGCAGGAAACATAAGTGACGGTCCGGGAGGTGTGGTCCCCAGAAGTGGAAGAGACAGGGCGGGCCCAGGAGAGTATCGTGCGTGTGGCCACGCTGGGGCTGAAATTGCAGCCTGCTGGAGATGTCGGGGACCCACGGAGGATGCCTGTACCTGACACGCCCCCTTCCTCGTTACCAAGGGGAAGGAGCCCGGGCCCAGTGCCTTGCCCTCCCTTGTCCGAAGTCACACGCCTCGTGCTCCTGGCTCCCCGACTTGATCCAAGCCTTCCGACCCTGGTCTGGCTTTGCGCCTCACCATAGGGCTCTGACGAAGGCGAGATCAAACTGCAAAAGGCCAAACTGCAGAAAATTTGAATGTTCAACTAAGGCATTGGGACTCTTCATACAGCAGTTAGAGACCCTGAAAATTTTTGAGATGAATGAAACAGCAAAATGCGTCCTTCGGCAATGCGTTCAGAAGAATAACACCAAAGATGAGGAAGCTAGCTGGGAGAGCATTGCCTCATCAAAACTGGAGATTTTTTTTTAGAAGTCACTGACGTACAAACAGGCTCTGATCTCCTCCTCCGAAAGCAAAACAAACAAAAGCCCCACTTCCTCCTGCACATCCTACCACATCTCCCTTCTCGTCAGAACAGCAAAACTCTCCGGTGTTCTAGTGTCACTGTCGTCGATCCCTCGTCTCTCCCTCCCGAGCACACTACAGTCGGGCTTTCAAGTTCACAATTCCACCAAAACTGCTCTCACTGAGGCCACCATTGCTGAAAAGACAATTCTGTTGTCATCTTTTCAGCTATATTTACCCCAGTAACTCAGTCTTCCCTGCGAAAATATATTTCCCTGGTTTTCCTGCCCCATGGGCCAGGTCATAACCTTCCTTAGGCATCATTTTAACTGAATTACCTTAAAGGTTATCTACAAATACAGTTACATCCAGAGGTACTGGGGGGGGGGGGGGGTTAAGGACTTCATAGGAATTTGGAAATGGGGGAGGGTACTCAGTTCCGCCTCTAACAACCAGATATCTTCACTTCTGTCAAGGTTCTGTTACATTCCCAGTGAAGCCTCTCCTGACTACCTTTTTTTTTTTTTTTTTTTTTTTTTTTTAAGATTTTACTTATTTGACAGAGATCACAAGTAGGTAGAGAGGCAGGCAGAGAGAGAAGGGGAAGCTCTCTGCTGAGCAGAGAGCGGGATGTGGGGCTTGATCCCAGGACCCTGAGATCATGACCTGAGCCGAAGACAAAGGCTTTAACCCACTGAGCCACCCAGGTGCCCCCTGACTACCCTTTTTAAAACTGAAACATGTCCTACATGTCACTTCTTAGTTCATTCAACAGGACAGAGGGGAAAGAGACAAATGGAAGGGAAGATTGCAGTTGCTGTAGATCGAAGGAGATGACTAAGGAAGCAAGATTCCAGAGTATCAGGGGAAACAGAGGCATGTCTTTCATGTTGAAAGTTGAAGAAGTACCCCTACAGAATAGCTTACCTTTTTTTTTTTTTTAAAGATTTTATTTACTTATTTGTCAGGGAGAGAAAGAGCACAAGTAGAGGGGAGCAACAGGCAGAGGGAGAGGCAAGCAGAGGGAGAAGCAGGCTCCCCGCTGAGCGACGAGCCAGATGGGGGACTCCAGGACCCGAAGGCAAATGCCCAGCCAACTGAGCCACCCAGGCGTCCCAAGAACAACTTACTTTGAAAGAAAATATAGGTGAGAGAGTTCAAACTAGCTGATCATGATTTACTCAATAAAACAGAAAACAAGATTTCCTGCCAAAGTGATATTTAATGGATAATATAAGAAAGGTGTCAAAAAAATTAACAGGAGCTGAAAAACGATTATTGACTATTTGTAATGATCCATTTGAAATTAGCTAGTGTATATATGTTAGTGAACGTAGTCTTCATGTTTTTTTAACTTTTTTAAAAAAATGATCATGGCATGAACAGTAATCTGAGCTAATGAGTTAGGAGTCTGCTTGTCACCTGCAATCGATGTCAAAGTTGTGTTCATTTATTTATTCATTACCACTTAGCAAGTACCATATGAATAAGGATGTTAACAAAAGAGGCATGGTCCCTGCCTTTCTGGAGCTTAACATTTTCTCTAGTTAAGGAGACTGACACTGTTTTAATAATTACATATATATTTATATTTTGAAAACAAAATAAATGCCATGAGGAAAAGGCACAGGCAGAAGAGTTCGGTGGTGGAAAATGCCAGTAAGGACAATCAAGGTTTATACTCTGAAAAAAACATGCGAATATTTCCATTTTGGAAAAAGAAGAGTCATAATCATGAGTCATGGTCAGCTGACTAGGAAAAATAACTTGAAGGGGGGAAGAGAGAACCTGCCAGTTTGGGGACAACATGGAGAGTCATGGTGGCTGCATGGGAGCCATGGACTATGAGTGTGAGTTCCTCAGGGAAATTTAGGAGTAGTTGGAACCAGGTAAGATAGCTGATCAATGAGCCTGAGCCGGGAAAAGAAATTGGTGCTTAGGTATCTGAGCCAGTGTTGCCATGGTTAGAATTGAGATTCTAAAACTGAGCATGGTCCGGAAGTAAGCAAAAGAGGTCAGTGATTTCAAATCACAAGACAGTCTATTAGCAGAGAAAGTCTATACCTGGTGCTGTCTGAATTTGCTCTCTGTCAAGAGTTTTCCTCAAAGCCCCAGTAAGGGACTTCTGCTTAACTTTCACAGGCCAAGACCATGTCAAATAGTCATCTGGAGCTAAAAAGGAGGCATACTGCCACTCTGAACAAAACTAGGGCTCTGCTGGTGAGGATGAGGGAAAGAATTTGTAATCCACACTATTGCAGTTTAATACATGTACTTGTAGAAAGTGCCTGCCTGAATAAGTTTCAGCAGAGGTACATATCAGACAAGGTAACGGAACATTCCCACCATGCTTGAGAGCTTCCTTGTATCTCCTCACAGGTCCTTCTTCCACTCCAGGCCCTGGGTAGTCACTGATCTGTCTTTTGTCATAATAGATTTTCTAGAATTTTTAATGTAATTGTACAGTTAGACACTGTGTCTGGTTTCTTTCACTTCATATAATGTTTTAAAAATCGTTCATGTTCTTATATGTATCAACACTTTCTTCATTTTTATTGCTGAATTGTATTCCATTGCCGGTTGGTATACATTGGGATATTTCCAATTTGGGACTGTCGAGGGTAAAGCTTCTATGAACCTGCATATTCAAGTCTCTATGTAGGTATAGGTTTTTATTTCTTTTGAGTAAAGTGGAATTATTGGCTCATTTGGTTGATGTATGTTAACTTTATCTGAATCCGTCAAGCAGTATTTGTGCTCTGCCTAGATCAATCAATCCCCACATGAAGAGTGTGAGAGTATAAATTTCTGTTGTTTTAAGCCTTGCATTTGGGGATGGTTTCTTTCTTTCTTTCTTTCTTTCTTTCTTTCTTTCTTTCTTTTTTTAAAAAGATTTTATTTACTTATTTGACAGAGAGAGAGAGTTCACAAGTAGGCAGAGAGGCAGGTGGGCCTGGGGGTGGGGCGAGGAGCAGGCTCCCTGCTAAGCAGAGAGCCCAGGGCTCGATCCCAGGACCATGAGACATGACCTGAGCCGAAGGCAGAGGCTTAACCCACTGAGCCACCCAAGCGCCCTGGGGATGCTTTCTTACACAGCATTATTAAGACAATAGTCAATTGTCATACAGTGGTATGTTTCACTGTGTGCCAAACTGTTGGGTGCCTACCCATATAAATTCTTTCCTTTGTAAAAGCTTTGAATTGCAATCATACCTAAAAAAGAGATGTAACTCTCCAATAAGGCAAACTGTGTTCTAAAGTGATTTCATTTCATACCCCTGCCAGTGGTGTCTGAAAGTTCAAGTTGTTTCATATCCTCAACGCAAATTTAATATTGTTAGTCTTTTAATTTTTGCTTTTCTAGTAAGTATGTGGAGGTATTTCACTGTGGTTTTGGTTTGTATTTCCGTGATGACTAATGATTTTGACCTTCCTTTGATGTGCTTGTGTAACATTTATACTTATATGGAACTCATACCCTTCACCTGGGGGGTGGGGGTCGGTCTAGCCAGAACACGTCTTTTTTTTTAAGAGAGAGAGAGAGAGAGCATGGGCGGCGGGCAAAGGGAGAGAGAAAGAATTTTTTTTTAAGATTTTATTTCATTATTATTTAGAGAGCAAGCAGAGGAGGGGCCAGGAAAAGAGGGAGAGAGAGTCTCAAGCAGGCTCTACACTCAGAGCAGAGCCTGACTGGGGGCTCAATCCCATGACCCTGAGATGACCTGAGCCAAAACCAAGAATTGGACACTTAACCACCTGAGCTACCCAGACCCACAGAACACATCTTTCATATGGCAATGGCAGAAACACAAGAAAGATGATTGGAAGTTTATAGGGCCTCTGAAAACTGGAGTCCGAACTGCAGTATTGCCACTTCTGCTCAGATTCCATGGGCTCAGATTCCAAGGTGAGCATATGACCAGGCCCAATATCAACGAAGCAGGAAAATATGTCTTGCCACTAGTGAGAGAAAGTGCAAAATCACATGACAAAGGTCATGGGTATAGGATTTCAGAGAGCAAAATTTCAATCTAGCCCAAGTGCTATGAGAGTAATCAATTATATCTGTGCCTGAGCCTAGCATGAATAATTCACTTCAAAGCAGTATATACAATGGGATCACTCCATGGCTTTTAGAACAGCTCTTGGAGAAGAAAGGAGCAAGGGCTGGTGAGGACATAGAGCAGTTGGAACTCTCATACATTGCTGGCCTGGATGTAAAATGATAAAATTGTTTTGGAAACACTTTGGCTGCTTTTTACACAATTAGACATACACTTACCATATGACCTCACAGCCCCATTCCTAGGTTTTTACCCAAGAGAAAGGAAAGCATATGTTCCCACAAAGACCTATATGAGAATGTGTATAACAGCTTTCCCCGTAATTGCCCAGACTGGAAACACTGATGTCAACTAGTGAATGGAGAAGCAAATGGATGGACAGCCTTGTGATGGAACACTACTTAGCAATAAAGAAGAGCATCACACATGCATATTTCAAACCCCTGCTTTCATATGTCTGATAATATCCCTGTAGCCAAAGTATGCCACACAACCACGTCCAAAGTGGAAGGGCAGGAAGCAGAGCCATCACAGTAAGAGACCACGGCTATAGTGGGCATGGGTATTACTACCACAGGAGAGAGAAGACCAGACTTCAGTCGACCACACCTATGATGCGTTACTTGTTCCCTTTTCTGGGTGACTGAGTCTACAGAAGTGCCTTAAGGCTTCACCAGGATGGTGAATTTACACAGTTGGGTCTAGTCTTGGATGGATATAGATAATCCTTTCTGGTGCCCCTGGAGATCTCTCTAAAAGTGGGATCTACAGGCGTGTATGCATAAATGTAGGAACAAATCCCTACATATATACCCACACATGTGCTACGTGTGTGTGTGTACATGTCCAGTTATATGTGGCTTTCCTTCAAAAGAAGCTGAATCTCAGAGATTTTCAGAGGCTAAACTCTTAAGTAGAAAATGGATTTTTTCCTAACTGTTCCATAAATTGCAAAGAATCCTATTTCATGATGATATTAAGATTTTACATTATGCTGAGTAATATCAGTGCCTTTTCTTCAGTCTTACCTTTTCATGATCAAATCCCGGTGGGTCTGCAAGAACAGGAAAGCAGCCAGCATTTCCTTAAATGCATGAAGACCGCTGCACTGGAACATTCTTACTCAAGGGCTTCATTGCCTTTATTTTCTATCTGAAGGAAAGGAAGAAGGTAGTTTTAGTCTCCCAGTTGTATGTAATTCTTTCAATTTAAGACAAAATAGAGACATTAATCAGCACTAATTTTGGAATGCCAAGTAACTTGCTGTGTTCTCTGGGACAATCTGCTTCTTCCCGAATCTCAGTGTCTTCTGCGGTCATTTGTCCCAGACGCTCTTCTGTTAATTGCCCCAGGGGCTTTCTTTGGTCCCTTATACCAGGGACTCTCTTTGGTCACTTGGTTTCATTTTCCTATGATGTTATGCCTCTTTTTTCTATAGAGAATATTTATATAACATTACATGGAAAATATATATATATAGGGACGCCCGAGTGGCTCAGTCGTTAAATATCTGCCTTCGGCTCAGGTCATGATCCCGGGATCCTGGGACCTAGCCCCACATTGGGCTCCTTGCTAAGTGGGGTGTCTTCTTCCTCTCCTGCTCCCCCTGCTTATTCTCTCTCTCTCTCTCTCAAATAAAGAAATCTTTAAAAATATCTAAACAACCGGGTAACAATAAGTAAAGACAAATGCAAGTATCTCTTTATATCCCTAGTCATAGCTAAAATTATTTCTCTCATGGGCCCATCAATATATTCTTAATGGTCAGCAAGTACAGAATAAAATATTTTAAATTTTGTGTTTCTATTTGAGTGATAATTTTTTTTAAAGATTTATTTTATTTATTTTGGGGTGTGGGGAAGGACAGATGGAGACAGGCAATCTCAAGACCGGGAGATCATAACCTGAGCTGAAACCAAGAGCTGGATGTTTAACCGACCGTGTCACCCACGTGCCCCTGGATGATAATTTTTTAAATAAAAATTAAATATAATTATTGCCTCATCTGGCTAAACCTCTTTGACATTTCAGGCCCAAGTTTGCATCTGTGTTTATTGAATTAGCATGAATTTTAATTCTCATAAGCAACAGAAAAAAAAATAAGCTGCATTTTATATATGAAAGATTCATTCATATCAAAAAACAAAAGCCATGGTTCCTCTGAGAACAAGTGTTCTACATGGCTCAAATAAAGAAAAGTGGTGGGAGAGTCAGATCCTCACACTACACATAATTTTATGAGGCAACCAGACTGAAAACTGTATCTTAGCTGACAATATTTGAGTAACTGCTTCCAGCTCTGATGTAAGAGCTGCTTTTAGACCAAATATCTCACTGAGAATGATGGTAAATTCGATTAAAAAAAAAAAAAACAACTTTGAAGGTATCGGAAAGCAACCAAGGCATTTAGGATCCAAAGGGCTAAGAATAGGAAAGAAAGAAAATGTAATGAGATCGGGATAACATTCTCTATCATTCCCTGCCTGAGACATTTGCTGAATTATAAGCAAAAAGTGCAGGGCCTAAAACCCAAGCAGAGAGGTGCTTCTCAGGGAGCTTTGAGGAGTCTCTGGGCTACCAGAACAAAATGTGGAGTTCAAGGCTAGCAAGAGAGCCAGGATTGGAAATGTTCCCATCCCGGAGAAAAGAGAAATATTGAAAAGTGAGCTGATGTTCCAACTCCTTTCCCCACCAAGGAATTTGCTGATTCCTTAGCCGTGCACCATGCAGGGAAGAGATCAGGAGTCCAAGCAGAAAAAAGCAGATAACAGGCTGATAAATGAAACAATCTCATTGGGCTGGAGAGTCAAAAAGTAGAAGTCAAGACCCAGCAGGGAGTTGGAGCTCTGAAAAACATTTCCAGGTGAGTCTCTAGACACACTATGAAGGGAAATGAGGACAAAGTAGAAATAAATTTGCCTTAAAAAAACCAGCCTTCAAATACTGTATTCCCTAATTGGATGAGGGTGATCTGCCCCTACTCTTCTGCCAGAAGAAAGTGTAATTATCTCTGGAGAAAGAAAACATTATATAGAGCTGCTACAATTAGTCATACACAGTGTTTAGCATTTGAACAAAAATCTACAAGTTATGTCAGTAAATAGAACCAAGTGACAGATATTCAGAAGAAAAACACAGAAATAGATCAGATCCACAGGAAACTGAGATATTGATGATATCAGACACAGGCTATAAAATAATTAATATCCTAAGTGCATGGCTTCTTCCATGTAATTTTGTGGTTGTAAATAGTTCATTTCTTTTTTAGCACTGGCTAATATTCCAAATGTCTGGATGGACCCCAGTTTGTTTAGCCATTCAACCACTGCAGGACATCTTGGTTGCTTCCTGGTTTTGGCAATCATGAATACAGCTGCTATTAATACCCATGTGCAAGTTCTTGAGTAGACACAGGTTTTGAACTCCATTGGGGAAAAGGTAAGAGTTTATTTAGTTTTGCAAGAAACCAGCAAACTGTCTTCCTAAGAGGCTGTATCATTTTGCATTCCCACCAGCAATGACCCAGAGTTTCTGCTGTTCCACATCCTTACCAGACTTTGGTATTGTCAATGCTTTGGACTTTAGCTGCTGTAATAGATGTGTAATGGTATCTCATTTTAATTTGCATTAGGACATAATTTGCCTAAGGACACATAATTTGAGCATGTTTTTCTTTGCTTGTTTGCTTTCTATATATAGCAAATGGGTGTTTGTTCAGGTCTTTTGCCTGTTTTTTATTTTTTTATTAAGTTGTTCTTTATTTTAATTGTTGAGTTTTAAAACTTCTTTGTATATTTTGGATAACAGTCCTTTATCAGATATGTCTTTTGCAACTATTTTCTCCCAGTCTGTGGTAAAGTCAACTTTAAGGTAAGAAAGATTTCTAGAAATACAGGGGGACATTTTATAATCATACATAGATCAAAGTGCACTCTCTCTCTCCCAACATGGCAGCCCCAGTGAAAAACAAGAATAAGAATGGGAAGACTGTCTACCTAACAGACTTTCTGGTTGAGAATGCGGAACTGGTGGAGGAAGAACCTAGGTCTCTAAACCAGTAGACTGGGTTGATGAAACATATAACCTGGACGGAGATATTTCAGCCACTTGGCATAGTACCAATGACCATGGGTGTAGGATTCTTCCAATTGACCATTCTATCCTGCCCACTGTTCCATGGGCTGCTCAGGAACCCATTGTCAAGCACACCTATCTTCCCAAATATCCACCCTCACTGCTTTTCTAGGAAATGTGCCTTGTGCTGTGACAGAAGACTCTGTTAAGGAATTCTTTGGAAGGTTATATATCAGTGCAATACATTTGCCATGTGAACCCAGCAACCCAGAGAGGCTGAAAGATTTGGGTTATGCTAAGTTTGAGGACCTGAGTTGGATTTCCTTGCTAAGTGCCCTGAGCCTCAAATGAAGAGTTTCTAGGTAACAGGAGAATCTGAGTGGATCTTGCTCCTCAGACAGAGGCTGAAAGCAGGAATGATCATTCTTCTGGTGGAGATAGAAATCAGGATTCTGACAAAACAGATACACACTGGAGGGCCCATCCTGCTACAGACAGCTTTGATGACTGCCTTCCTAGAAGAGGCAATGATAGCTTTGGAGACATGTTCAAGATTGTGATTCTGGCCAATATCCTGATGGGCACTGAGATGTGGTACCATGATGGCCCACACCAGAATATGGATTGGTATGGGAGCTGGGATCACTGTGATGACTGAAGCAGTGGAGACTACCACAGAGGCTATGATTCCAGGATATGCAGTGACAGAGAGCATTTGGTAGCAGGTACCGTAAGGATAATGTCTATAGAGTAAAACAGATGAAAACAGATATGACAGAAGAAATGATAGGTCATGGAACTCTAGAGATGATATTCTCAAGATGATTATAGGCATGATGATAAAGGTGCCCCCAACAAACTGAGTCTAAAGCCTTGGAGTACTTCCAAGGAGGATGGTTCTTCTGCTAGCACCTCACAACCCATTCAAGTAGCCTGTCTATGGAGAGGCAAAGCTATTTGACACAGGTGCTAGAGAAGGAGAAGTAGAAGAGTAGCTACAGAAGGGACAGGGGGGTGTCAGCTGGATGAAGCAAAGCTAGAATGTCAGCCTCGGGAGAGATTCCAAGCTGGCAAGGTAAAGAAACTCAAGTAAGGGAATGGTTGAGGACAGGAAGTGAATCATCAGAGGCTGGGACCTCAGCCCCAGCTGGCAGAAGTGCACCAAGGAGACAGTGTGAGATGTCTCTAAAAAGCAAACACTCAATTAAGAAGAAGACTGTCACTCTCCAACTTTTAAATCTCCCAAACCCAAACAGCCTCTAAAGGTAATGCCAGCCCCTCCACCAAAGTAGAATACTTGGGTACAGTGAAGTTATAGTCATCCGTTGGATCTCAGAGCTCAGACACAGAGCAGCAACCCCCTGCAAGGGTGAGGTAGTTCCTGCTCAACCATCTGAGAAAGGACCAGCATGGAAAAATGAAAATTAAGTATGTGGGATGAATATACAAAAGGTCAAAGTGGGAACTCCAGCTGTGGTTCAGGATATGAGGGAAGAAGGACCACTGGAAAGAGTCACATAGGAAATATGGCAAAAGAGGTCAAGTCCTCCAATCTGAACCTGAGACGAAGAATCTGAAGAAAATATGGCCTCCAAGGTCAGTTCCAAGTCCAGGTCTGCAAGCAGGCATGCCGCTCTCTCAGTTGATAGTGGAGATAGAAATGAGTGAGAAGGTTACATGGAATAGGTCTCTACATCCTGTGCTTCCTCCTAGTCTCTCACCACCCTGGAACATTCAAGAGCAAATCAAACTTCTGTCTAGAAAAGATAAAATAAAACTTACCATTTCCTGGGGAGAAAAAAAGAAATAAAGGCTATCAATCTATTAGGATGATTTAATAGTTCTGAGACTGGGAGATTTTCTGGAACTTTTGTTTTAAAACAGGAAGTCCTGTGCACACTGGGATATGTTTGCCACCATTTACAGTCATAAAAGACCAGGGAGTCTGGGTGTCAAACTAAGCAGAGCTCGATCCCAGGACCCTGGGATCACGACCTGAGCCGAAGGCAGAGGCTTTAACCCACTGAGCCACCCAGGCACCCCACGTAATTTAAATTCTTAGGCTGTCACCAGCCCCATAAGCACTGAGACTGCATACTCAGAAAATAATCTTGTCCTCAGAAGCATACAGTGTTCATTTTATATGTTCCTAGGAAAATTGGTATCCCTATGGAGTTGGAGGAACTCCAACTATATGTATCCCCTTTTGCATTTTGCAGCCCTCAGTAGTTGGGGACACACATTTGGTGCTTATGGGATCCATGCAATGAAAAAATAAAATAGAGCGCAAGGAATACCCCAAATGGAAGGACCCTTCAATGTTTTAATGAAAAGAGTGGTTGGATAACTTTTGTTCCAGCAATCAGAGAATGGACGGAAGCTCTCTGGGTTCCATGTTTACCCTCTCTTGCATCTCCAGGGACCTACCTCTCACAGAGCATTGATTTCAGATAGCACTCTGTCAGCATTTTCAGGTACTTGTCACCAAGCATGGATAGCACCATGTGCAACGAGTGGTCATACATTTGGTCTCTTAACTCCCTCCAACTTGGCACAAGTCAGAGAGTTTTCAAAAAGGTGTTTATGTTCATCTTCAATGTTCTTTCTTACTTCACTCTAATTTGCTATAGTGAATCTATGTTACCTATGGGTTTTTGTTGCTGTTGTTGTATGTTTGTTTTTGTTTTTTGTTTTTCTAGAGAGAGAGAGGTTGGGTGGGGGGCAGAGGGAAAGGGAGAGAGAGGGAGAATCTCACATAGACTCCACTCCCAGCACAGGGCCCAACTTGGGGCTTGATCTCATAACCCTGAGATCATGACCTGAGTCGAAATCAAGAATCGGACACTTAACCAACTGGGCCACCCAGAGGCCCCTACCTGTGTATTTTTTAAGTTAAAGATAAGTTAGAACTTAAGGTCTCCTACAAGAATCCTTCCTTGACTCCTCCTTCACCTTCCCATGGTAGTTTTGGTTCCTTTAGTTTCCATGGAGCCTATACTCACCTCTAGTGCAGCATTTACTATAAGGTATTTTAATCACCTGTTTAATCACCTAGGTCCCCTTTAGACAGTGATTTCCTCAGGGCAGATGCTGTGCCTTTCATAACTGGATCTCTGGGGTTTTGCATGGAGACCGGTGCACAAAAGCTTTCATATTTCTACCTCCCCTAAGTGTCCTGCTTTTCACACCCAACTCAATCAACAACCCCACACCTAATCTCAAAGAGCCCAAAGACTTCTCCTCTTCAATTGGCTAACATGTCTTACTAAGCCCTGAGTACCCAACAATGTGCAATGAATAGGAGAAAATGAGGATTCCAGACAGACTTGATGGGCACACTATCTCAGGAATGCTAGAAGTTAAAGGCAGCAACTCAGGCATGTGATTTAGGTGAGCGCTATATCCATTCTTATGTTCATACCTAATGGAATGAAAGGTAAAGAAAGGAAAGGGGATGGTGAGTTATGGACTAGGACTAGATCTTGATTTTTTTTTTTAAAGATTTTATGTATTTGACAGAGACACAGCAAGAGAGGGAACACAAGCAATGGGAGAGGAAGAAGGAAAAGCAGGCTCTATGTGGGGCTCAATCCTGGGATTCCAGGATCATGACCTGAGCCAAAGGCAAACCTGGCTTGAGGACTGAGCCAGCCAGATGCCCCTGGAACTAGATCTTGAGACAGGATACAGATTTGGAGCTGGAAAGGCCAGGAAGGCGTGAATCTCTGCTTTGGAAGACAAACTTATGGAGGACAAGCGGAGCATCAAACAAATACTGAACTTGCATAGATTCAATCAGGTATACTTGGCAGAAAGGAAGGGAGGAAGAGGGAAAGTACAAAATGGGGGAGGGTGGGAAGAAAAAGATACAAGAGAAATAATCATTTAAATAATACAGGTTTTTAAAAAAGATTTATTTATTTATTTGAGAGAGAGTGAGTGCAGGGGAGTGGGGGGAGTAGAGGGAGAGGGAGAGAAATACTAAAGCTGATTCCCCACTAAGCACAGAGCCCAACATGAGGCCTGATCCCAGGACCCTAGAGATCATGACCTGAGCCAAAAATCAAGAGTTGGACACTTAACCCACTGAACCACCCAAGTGTCCCAATAATACAGGTTTTTAATTTTTTTAATGTATAGGTGGTCCTACAGAACTTTTCACATAGTGTTGTTCCTGAGGAGCTTGAGAAGGGAGAAGTGACATCTATTTTACGTTTAGTGAGCAGGGATTTAGCTCGACCCCTTGGATTACCAGGGGAGCTTAAAAAAACATATATAGATGCCTGATGTAATTAATTAGTCAGAGGCACAGCCTGGGCTTCAGAGCTTCACAGCTTCAGGCTTAAGAGCTCCACAGTGATTTTTTTCCCAACTTAAAAAATTGCGGTAAAATACATATGACATAAAATTTATCATCTTAACCATTTTAAGTTCAGTGATAGTAAATATATTCATAATGCTGTACAACCATGACAACCATCCATCTCCAGAACTCTTTTCATCTATAAAACCCAAACTCTATACCCATGAAATAACAACTCCCACCTCTCACCCCAGCCCCAGGAAGCCATTATCTTACTTTCTGTCTCTATTATTTTTTTTTCCAACTACATCATATAAGTAGAATCATGCAGTACTTGACTTTTTGGTCTGGATTATTTCAATTACCATAATATCCTCATGGTTCATCCATGTCATTAGCATGTGTCAGAATCCTCTTTCTTCTTAAGTCTGAATAATGCTCCATTGTATATATATAACATATTTTGCTTATCCATTCATCTGTCATTGGACACTTGGGTTGCTTTCATATTTTAGCCATTGTGAATAACACTTCTATGAACATGGGTACACAAATATCTCTTTGAGATCCTGATTTCAGTTCTTCCATGAAGATAGCCAGAAGTGGAATTGCTGGATCATATGGTAATTCTATTTTAATTTTTGGAGGAATTCCAAACTGCTTTCCATAATGACTGCACCAATGTATTTTTCCACTAACAGTGCATAAGGGTTCTAATTTCTCTCCATCCTTATTGACACATGTCATTTTCTGGGTTTTTGGTAGTAGCCATACTAATGGGCATGAGGTAATATCCTGTTACAGTTTTGGTTTGCATTTCTAATGATAGTCATGTCAAGCATCTTTTGATGTGCTTATTGGGCATTAATGTATTGTTTTAGGAAAAATATCTATTCAAGTCCTTTATTCATTTTGAATCAGGTTGTTTATTTTTTGGCCCTTGAGTCTTAGAACATCTCAATATGTTCTGGATATTAACCCTTTATCAGATACGGGATTTACCCATAGTTTCTCCCACCCTGTTGGTTATCTTTTTATTCTGTTGTTGGTATGTTTTGATGCATAAATTTAAAATTTTTTTCATGAAGTCCAATTTGTCTATCTTTTCTTTTGTTGCCTGCACCTTTGAGGTCCTATTTAAGAAATCATTGCTAAGTTGAACATCATGAAGCGTCTGCCTTATGCTTTCTCTTAAGAGTTCTATTGTTTTAGGTCTTATGTCTAGGTCTTTGATCCATTGTGAGTTAAATGTTGTAGGTGGTGTTAGGTAAGGGTCCAACTTCATTCTTTTGCATGCAGATATCCAGTTTTCCCAGCACCATTTGCTGAAAAGATTGTCCTTTCCCTGCTGAATGGTCCTGGCACCCTTGCCAGAAACCATTTAACCATATATGTGAGAGTTTATTTCTGGGTTGCCTTTTCTATTCCATTGGTCTATATGTCTGTCTTTATTCTAGTACCACATTGTTTTTGATTACTGTAGCTTTGTAGTAAATTTTGAAATCAAGAAGAGTGAGTAATCCAGCTTTGGACTTCTTTCTCAAGACCCTTCTGACTCTTCATTGTTGCTTGAGATTCCATATGAATTTGAGGATGGTTTTTTTTCCTGCACAAAATGTCACTGGAATTTTGTTAGAGATTACATTGAATTTGTGGGTCACTTTCGGTAGTATTGATGTCTTAACATTTTAAGTCTTTCAACCCATGAACACAGGTGTGTTTCTGTCTTCTTTCTTTCTGTAATGTTTTATAGTTTTTTATACAAGTTTTTACTCAATTCCTAAATATTGTATTCTTTTTATGCTATTGTAAGTGGAACTTTTTTTTTTTTTTAACTTATTTGGGAGAAAGGGAGAGAGCACAAGCAGGGGAGTGGCAGGCAGAAGGAGAGGGATAGGCAGACTCCCTGCTGAGTAGGAAGCCGGACATTGGGCTGTATGTCTCAGGACCCAGGAATCATGACCTGAGCCAAAGTTAGGTGCTCAACCAACTGAGCCACCCAGGTGCCCCATAAATGGAACTTTTTTTTGAATTTTCTTTTCAGATTGTTTATTGTGAGTCTATAGAAATGTGACAGATTTTTGTGTGTTGACCTTATATTTTGCTACTTTAATTTATGTAGTTCTAACAGATTTGTGTGTGTATGTGTGTGTATAATCTTAAAGGTTTTCTCCTTATAAGATCATATCATCTGCAAACAGAGATCATTTTACTACTTCCTCAAGTGATTTTACTGTGCAGCCAGCATTGAGAATCTCTGGGGTTGGTCTTGATTTCTAATTACTGCTCTTAGCTGGGACTTCATGGTGTGTTGAGTGTGATTTAGTATTTAAAGACATGTATTTGTCACTCAAAATGGCCTCCCCCAATTCAAGCCTATAATTTCAGCTGGTGTTTTCCAGAGGAAAAATTAACCTATTCTAGTGTTGACTATGTCTGACTTATTAGAGTTTATACATCTGTATTCTCTTCTTTGGGGTATTTAAAGGGTTTCAAGTGTGATTTTTAAAAAATTGCCCATTACCCCCTCCTTTAATGCCTCAAAGGTACCACTTTTATTAGTTCCTTATGAATTCTTCTGAACTTGGTTATGAAAAGTCAGCTAATGCAAGTGTTTATTATTTTCCCTGCTTTTAAAAAATACCATGGTCTCTTTATTTTGCACCTTAAAAAAAAAGATTTTATTTATTTTAGAGAGAGTGAGCATGGGCGGGAGTGGAGGGAGAGGGAGAAGCCGACTTCTTGCTGTTTAGGGAGCCTGCTGCAGGGCTTGATCTTAGGACCTTGGGATCATGACCTGAGCTGAAGGCAGACACTTAACCAACTGAGCCATTCAGGCACCCCTGCAATTTTTAAAAAAAGATTTATTTATTCATTTTCTAGAGAAAGGGAGAGAGAGCAAGTTGGGGGGGGAGGTAAAGGGGCAGGGAGAGAATCTTCAAGCAGACTCCCCACAAAGCATGGAGCTGGATGTGGGGCTTTATCCAGGACCCTCCGAGATCATGACCCAAGAATCAGACGCTTAATGGATTAAGTCACCCAGGTGCCCCTGCATCTTTATTTTAAATTTAAGAATATTTTGATAGGATGCCTGGGTGGCTCAGTCATTAAGAGTCTTCCTTCTGCTCAGGTCAAGATCCCAGAGCCCTGGGATCGAGCCCTGCATCAGGCTCCCTGCTCAGTGGGAGCCCTTCTCCCTCTCCCACTCCTCTGCTTGTGATCTGTCTCTTGCCTTGTCTCACTATGTCAAATAAATTAAAAACTTTTTTCAAAGAAAAATAATATTTTGGTTTCCTGGCACCTACATCTTTAAATATCAATTTTCACTTAAAGGAATCAGGCATTCTTGAAGAAACAACTCATTCCAGATTTGGGTAAGATATGTGCAAGATGATTTTAAAATAATTTGTTTTATAAGAAAATAAGATAGCTCTCAAAGACCGGTCGAGGCTACAGAGGTTACCTCTGGGAAAAGATGGTACAAGAAGAACATCAACAGGATTAAAGTCATCAAACGTGGGAGCCTGGGTGGCTCAGTGGGTTAAGCCACTGCCTTCCGCTCAGGTCATCTCAGGGTCCTGGGATCGAGTCCCACATCGGGCTCTCTGCTCAGCAGGAAGCCTGCTTCCTCCTCTCTCTCTGCCTGCCTCTCTGCCTACTTGTGATCTCTCCCTGTCAAATAAATAAATAAAATCTTTAAAATAAAATAAAATAAAATAATCAAACGTATTTAAACCCATAATTGCGAAAGATATTCCAAAAATGTGTCACTGTTGGAGGATTTTAGAGAACCTTACTTTAAAACTGCAAAAAGTGAGAGAGTGAGTCAAGCATTTCAGTAAACTATACCATTTCAGTACAAACATGATGAGGGAGGCTTCTCTTTATAGAAGTAGTCTGCTAATGAGGAAGTAATGGTAGAATTCAAACTCTGCAACATTTTGTACCTGTGATCAATTAATGGGTATAGAGCCTAGAGCCAAGGCAATGACATCACAATAGATAAACATCCAGATATAATATACCACCTGATAAAAGTACACAGGACTACTTATCAAGTCACCCTGCTACCAAAGAAATGTTAAAAATCAAACTAAATTGGATCAAACCTATAGCTATAACTACCAGTTTGTGGGAAAGACAAGGGACAGAGGACTATTTTGAATAACTCCACAGGGTTGCAAGTAGCAAAATCCAGATGATGGGAAAAACAAATAAATTACAAGGGGGTAAAAAGAGGTGGAGGGGATCCTATAGATTAAAAGAGATTTCAGAGATATCAACCAGTCACAATGTATGCAACTGTGGAGGAAAAAGTTAACTCAGCAGGCCCAAGCGTGCTACCCTTACAAAGGCCTGCCTAGAAGGATGGCCCTTGACTGGCATCTGGGGAGGGTAAGATTGGGGAGGGTTCTCACCATTCCCTAACTAATAAGAATGGCTCACTGTGCATAAACTATAAAAACAATGTAATCTATGCCAATACCTGCTTTCTTACTGGGAGTCTGGAATTTTGGTATATGCTAGGCACTAGGTGCCTATATGATCAGTCCTGAGTAAAAACCATGGACATGGAGTCTCTAGTGAGTTTCCCTGGCAGACAGCATTTCACATGTATTGTCATAATTTGATGCTAAATGAAGTGTGTTGTGTGTGACTCCTTTGGGAAAGGATTTTTGGAAGCTCCCTTCTTATTTCCTCTAGACTTCCCTCCATGAGCCTTTTCCCCTTGCTGATTTTGCTTTCTGTCCTTTCTTTGTAATAAATCATAGCTATGAGTATGACCATATGCTGAGTCCTGTGAGTCCTCCTAATGAATCACTGAACCCAGGAGTTGTCTTGGGGACGCTAGACACCATACCTTCTTTGGATCTTGATAAAACATACAAACAAAAGGGAGGGGGATGAGAAATCAGGGAAATTTGGACCCAATATAATGATCCTGAGGAATTAGTTTTTAGATGCAATAATAGTGTCATAGCTCTGTTTAAGAGATATGCACATATATTGAAATATTTGTGGATGGAATAATATGAAGTATGAGTTTTGCTTCAAAATAATCTGGAAGGAAGGCTTGGAAAAGGGTAGAGGTACAGATGTAAAAAGATTGGCCATGAATTAAAGGCTGTTGAAGCTGGAATGTGTGTCTCTGGGACTTCATTGTGCTATTTTGTCTGCCTTTGTATATGTTTGAAATTTTGTGCATAAAAAGTTATTTAAAAATATATTTTAGAGTTTTTAAAATTTCAGCTTGAAGATAACTTCTTTGTGTGTGGTTTTTTTTTTTTTTTTTTTTTCTCCCCCCCCTTTTTTTTTTTTTTTTACTTTTTTTTTTAAAATTTCTTTTTTTTTTTTTTTTTTTTTTTTTTTTTTACCCCCCCCCCCCCCCACTGATGCAGAATATCCCACTATATAGAGTGGTCCCAGTTCTATGTGATTTGCCTTGCCACTGGCTTTAGGACATGACCCTCATGTCACATGCAAGGTCTCTTACAACTGCTTCTCAGCTGAGCTCATAGAGGCTTGTCCCAAATCCCCCAAAAGACATAACCATTAACCTGAAAGAACTGTAGTGTCGGACATTCCATACCAGGTGAAAAAATGCAGGATTCTTAGAGGACATCCTATGGGAGGCAACGTGAACAAAGACAAGCAGTGTGGTAGAGAATGGTTGTTGTTCCCACAGGTGACTCAGGGCTTAGAAACATCCAGAACTATCAAGAATCTGGAGTGGGGCAAATGTGAGTCTGTAACACTATCCTGGCAGGGTCTCCAGGTCTTTGAGAAACTAGAGGGGAATCGTATGGCCAGAGGACAACAGGTCTGTCTCTCCACGGTCTCCAGATTCCATGGTGTGTGCTGTCTTAGGGTAACTGATCCAAGGCTTTGGGAGAATATATTAATCAGGATTCTTCTGTGGCAAGCCACAGAAACCAACTCTAACCACTTTAGGAGAGATTCCTAAAAGGTATATTGTTGTTGGAAGGATGTTGGATATTGGATAGCTCACAGAATTAAAGGAAAAGGCTGAGCAGCCAGTCTCTGAAAGTACAGGAACTGCAGCAGCTTTGGGGGAATCTAGAAAGCTGTCCCCATGGATAATCTCTTAGAGATAAGTCATCAGGACAGAACCACCTCTATCATTGTTTTTTCCTGGTGTCACACCATCAAATTTTATTTTCTCTGGAGAGAGGGATCTTTGACCTAGCTTGCATTATCAGTCCATTCTCAGCTAGAGAAGGGCAAGGCCCCCCTGGTCAAGAGACCTCTCAAGACAGCATTCAGTGGGTCGGGGAGGAGTGCATTCCTATGGGAAATCAGAGTTCCTCTATAGCTGATGGGGGATGGATCCTGGGCAAACAAAACAAGAAATGTGTAATACTGAGGAGAGGAGGAACTCTGGGGCAGGGCGTTAGCATGGCCAGTTGTGGGGCTGGAGCTCCAGGAAGATTGGGTGGGCTTTAGCAGGTCCATTTCTTTGGCTATAACCTGGGCCATTGATTTTCTTTTTGCTGGTGTAGCCTGAGGCCAAAGGGCT
The DNA here is from genome assembly GCF_022355385.1 of Mustela nigripes. Lineage (NCBI taxonomy): Eukaryota > Metazoa > Chordata > Mammalia > Carnivora > Mustelidae > Mustela > Mustela nigripes. Next base: position 38,758,681 of record NC_081563.1, on the reverse strand, counting down.
GCACTAGAGAAACAGATGACCTATGACTGTCCTGCCCTTTCCTGTTCAACAGAGATTTTAAAACATTCTGAACATTAAAAAAAAATATGCTGCAGGGGCGCCTGGGTGGCTCAGTGGATTAAGTAATTGCCTTCAGCTCAGGTCATGATCTCAGGGTCCTGGGATGGAGCCCTGTGTCAGATCCCTGCTCAGTGGGGAGTCAGCTTCGCCCTCTCCCTTTTCCCTCTCCCCTTGCTCATGCTCTCTCTCTCTCAAATAAATAAATAAAATATTAAAAATATATATATAGTGCCAGCGAATGAGAGAGGAGAAAGAACGCAAAAGATTCTTGAACAAGAGGGCTTGTTGTAGCTCAAGGCAAGAGATCTGCTACGTGCTGTTGACAAAGACGGTTCTATTCATTGGCCCAGTTAACCATCATAGTGTTCAGTCCCTTCCCAGTTCCCCCACAGCACCTACTCTGGCAAATCCTACTGCTTGAGAGGCCTGGGCTGACGCTGAGGGATGTCGCACCATGATGCTGAATTGTGATCATAGAGAATGTAGTGCTCCTGGTCACAAAACCAGAGCATATAAATAAAGTCAGGAGAGCGGACTTAGGGAAAGTTAAGGAGGTTATTGAACAGTGAAGTGATTTATGCAGGAATCTGTGGAATTTCCTTCCTAGGATATCTTGAAATACACAATAAAATAAATTTCTAGCTAAATGTCAATTTCAAGATGGCTGTTCTGGGCATCAACAATTCTAAGGCTTTTTATTTCCTTAAGAGCCAAAATATAAAAATAGAAAATATAATGTGTCTTTCCATTGTAAGTTTGATGCCTCTTTGGGCATGTTATATAATTCCTAGCTTCCACATTCTGAAGCTTGGTTGCTTAGATTTGGAGAACAAGTGACTGTTATCTTTACTCATCAGTTTTCAGAAAGATATATAACCTTTGGCACAGTGGTTATGAGAGGCTCAAGAGACAGCATTAATAAATTCTAATCCGGCTTTATCCACAGTCTCACTGAATCACTCCGGCTAGCTCCTGACTTCTTTCTTAGGAAGCTCCATTTCTTTTTCTTCTTCTTCATTACCCTTTCTCTTCCTATCACTTGTACAATTCCTTTGTTCCAGCCAAGGCACTAGTGGTATCAGGGACATTATTCAATTTTTGGTTATCTTTGAAGGTGCACAGCAGGAAGAAGAGACTCTTATCCTCCCTGCCTCTTTTTTATGGTTATAGAATAATTTGCATTAATTTTCTTTAAAATGAATGCAGTCAGCCATAGATTTGGCTGATAAAAAGGATCTGAATCAGTACTGAGCCAGAACTAGAAAAACAATTCAGTGTTCACACTCTCCATCATGAGCCAGTCAGTGCCATTTCCCTGGGTATAATAGAAAGAGCACAGGTAGTCAGAAAATGAACAAGTCCAGAGATAATCTTGACAGTCCCTTCCCACCCAAAGGTCATTTGGCTCTCCATTTTCATCTCTTTGGGTGGCTAACTCTTCTTGCATGTTGACTCTTGGCAACATCCTGTCCGGTCTCCTATAGCTCAGTGGGTGACGCTGTCCCAGCCGGGGTGTGGGCCCTCTGGCCAACTGCCGTCTCCTCAGCACCTGTGCCTCGCCAGGCGCATGGTAGGCTCTGGATAAGGGACAAGTGGTGACTTGAAGGAGCAGCGTTTGCCTGGACTTGTTCTCCAGCTGAGACCATGGGGACCTCTGCCCTCCTCTGAGCGTGGAGTTTGGAGGACTTCGAGGGAAAAGAGACACAGAAAAAAGGCCAGCGCCATCCCACACCTCACCCTTTCTCCGACAACCACATGGATTCTGACGTGGATTGCTATCAGCCTGCCAAGTCGGCCCTCTGTTCTATTATAGGAACATAGGCTTCCTCTTCTTTGGCTGCACTTTAAGGTAAAAAGGTGTTTCCATACTCGCCCTTTGCCAACACTCTGTAGCTTCCTCCTTTTGCTTTGAAAGCAGCTTCTTGCAGGGCCTGAATTCCAGAAGCAGGTAGTGTGTGCTTTAATAAACTCTTCCTGTTGGCTTGGTGATTGTGTTTTCAGTAGGGTGACAATCACCTGACCCCAGAGTCCAGCCCGGGCTGTACTCGGAGAGGCCAAGAGTGACTCTGATCTGTATCTGCTTTGCTGAAGGCAGACGTGGCTGTGGCCTGGCCGCTGGGGGGTGGGGCCTGGAGGAACTGGGCCTTTCTTTCCCAGTTTATTCTGGGCGAACTGGCAGGGCCTGGCAAAGCCAGACTGTGTGGTGAAGCAGTGTGCCTTTGGCCACCTCCCTGATGCCCATCTCCCTCTTGGCTAAATTAGAGCGGAGGTGTTGGTTAATAGAAAAAACCTTGGGCGCTTGGGTGGCTCAGTGGGTTAGGCTGCTGCCTTCGGCTCAGGTCATGATCTCAGGGTCCTGGGATTGAGTCCCGCATCGGGCTCTCTGCTCAGCAGGGGGCCTGCTTCCCGTCCTCTCTCTCTGCCTGCCTCTCTGCCTACTTGTGACCTCTCTCTGTCAAATAAATAAATAAAATCTTTAAAAAAAAAAATAGAAAAAAACCTTGATCCTCGTTCTGAAAGAAGGTACAAGGAAGGGCAGTTTTGATACATGACTCTGGCCTCCCACATTCCTCTGAACTTTTTTTTTAAGTTTAAAGGCCAAGCACAGGGTGCCTGGGTGGTTCAGCAGTTAAGTGTCTGCCTTCGACTCAGGTCATGATCCCAGGGTCCTGGGATAGAGCCCTGCATGGGGCTTCCTATTCTGTGGGAAGCCTGCTTCTCCCTCTCCCACTCCCCCTGCTTGTGTTCCTGCTCTCACTGTCTCTCTCTGTCAAATAAGTAAGTGAAAAAGAAATCTTAAAGGCCAAGCACACCATGAACTTGAAAATGTAACTGGTAGCCTTAAGCAGCTCAGCTTAACTCAGCAGGGAGGAGCAGAGACAACCCCCAACTAAGGGTTCCTAGAGGATGGCAGAGAGAATGCTCTCTCTGAAAGGAAACTTTTGAACCGTAGTACTGTCGTACCAACATGGTACTGTTCTGCACAGGCCTTTGGGTGTATTTCTCAGTCTAGGAAGATACCAGACTCTCCTTTATCGTTTTGTTTTGCTTTGCTTTGCTTTGCTATGTGGCTGAAGGAGGAAACTATAATTGGTCCTCTGTATAACCAAAGCATAGAAATAACCAAAAATAACAAAGAGGGAAACGTTCAGAAAAATCCTTTCCATATAAATTCCAGCTCTTACAACTAGTTCTTAGTTCAGATTAAGTTTCTCAGAGATGTAAGGGCTTCAAAGAACCTAGTAGTTCTCCATATTTCTTATTTAAATCCAGAAGGCCCTTTGCACACACCTGCTAGGACAGGACCTAGCATTGGTCTTTATTGTCCCAACAACCAAATGAAGTCTTCTTTAGTGACTGAAAGACGGGCTGCACCTTGATGCGTTCCAGCAATGGTGAGTTTGGCTACAGAAGCCCATCACTGCACAGCAAGTATGGGAAACGTGTCTAGAGAGGAAGGGGCTAGATCACAAAGAATAGAGCTTTTCACATCAGACTGAGGGATTTGTTCTGTAAGCAAAAGAAGCAGAAAGCTGGGGAGTAACAGGAAAAGCATCTTCAAAAGGAGATATCTTGACAATTATTTCATGGGATCTATGAAACACTAATCCCAAACAATGCTTCTGAAAATGGGAACAAAGGGGTTTAGGAAAGTCGATCCACTCTAGGCCTGGAATCTCCTGAAGGCCCATAAAGCACATTGTCTTAAAGTCTCTGAGAAGTCACAAGAGACTGACTTGACTCAGGGGAAGAGTGTATTGCAGAGAACCTGGTTCCATTTTTCTAGCCAATCTCACAACAAAGAATTTGTAAGCAGCTTCTTTGTACCAGGATACTGTCAATCAACTTAGTACCAGGCAAATATAACTTGCATGTTGAAACCCCACTAGCAAATGACCTCAGAGTTCCAGTGATGGTAATGTTACAAGACTCAATGCTCAGTGCTTCTAATACAAAGTCTTATTCAAATATTCCTGGTATCTCATAAGTGTAGTCCCAATGCCCCCTGGGCTTGGCCAGTTCATAGTTCTAGTTAAGTTTCTTTTCCTCTCTGGTATGAAGAACTAAAGGGCTAGAGGGACATTCCCTGCCTCGTTCAGACCCTCCCCCTGTTCTCATGGTCTTCTCCACCAGCTCCTGCTTCTCCCCATGGCCCACTCATTGCCTGCTCACATTCGTGGAGACCTTCCACAAGACTCTTCATCATGTTTGCCTCCTCTCTGGCCAGCAAGAAAACTCATTTCAGTGGGATTGCTCCTAGGAGAGTTGCAGGGCCTCTGGATCACACTTTTCCCCTTAATGCCACACTTCTCCTTTTCTCACAATATAAAACCCACTAGCATGCTGGATGTGTGTGATGGGCAAAGTCTGACCTGGTGGAAAAGTCACTTTCTGTATTAGCCAGTGTTTTCCAGAGAACCAATAGGATGTGAGTGTGTGTGTATAGAGACACACAGAGAGAGAGAAACCTATTTTAAGAAACTGGCTCATGTGTTGTAGGGCCTGGCCAGTCTGAAATTTTTAGGGTAGGCTGGCAGGTGGGAGACTCAGGGAAGAGTTGATGTTGCGGTCACAAGACAGTTTAGAGGCAGAATTCCTTCTTCCTGGAGAGACCACCTCACTCAGTCTTTTCTCAGGTGGCCTTCAACTGATTGGACGAAAGCCCACCCACACCATGAAGGATAATCTACTTTACTCAAAGTCTATTGCTTCAGATATTAATCTCATCTAAAATTTATCTCCCCATGATATATAGACTGGTGTTTGACAAAAAAGTGTGTACAATGGTATAGTCATGTTGACACATGAAATTAACCATCACACCCAGGTGTGCTATAAATTTAGGCCCACTCTGCCAGGCTCCTGGGTCACTTGCAGTGACTTTCCTTTTAGATTTCTTGTCCTCTCTGTAATCTGGGTCCACACTACAGGCATGGTGATGTGTCAAGTGGACAGAGCCCTTCTCTTAAGTGCATCAAACCAGCTTTAGTTTGCATGGCATTCTGTAGTTTGGTCATTAAAGTCCCTCTTCCAAAGAGCCTTCTTCATTCTTCAAACACTAAAAGCTCTAAGTTCAGTTATCTAAACACTAAATAGAATGACAATGTGGAACTGGAAAGTGAGCAGCTAGCTACCAGACAACAGCAAAGGCAACCACACCATCCAATACTCTGATGTTCAGAAGACTGAATTCAGAGCACAGGAGGAGATTTGCAGATGTCGGTGTGCCATGGGGCAGGATGGGTTGTACACAGTCAGGGAATCTGTGTCATGCTCTTTGGGTCCAGAGAAGGGCAGGAAATATCTGTAGCCGTAGTGATTTGGTTAGGCCTGCCTGGACTCTCAGCCTCAGATTCATTAAGAATTTTCTTTCCCTTTTTCCCTTTCCTTTCTTTTCTTCTTTTCCTTTCTTTCTTCTCCTTCTCCTCCTCCCTCCTCCTCTTCAGCTTCTCCTTTTCCTTCCCTCCTCCTCCTCCTTCTTCTGCTATTTTATGGTTTTACCTACTAAAGATCCTCTAAATTTCACTTCTCTCTTCCCATTCTGAAATCTCACCCTTGCCTTTTTTTTTTTTTTTTTTTTCCATCTTTCCTCTTTAGAGATGCCAGTGCTAGAACTTTTGGAAACCAGGCCTCTGTTACTAAATAGTACCCGATGTCTAGTCATCCAAATGCATTTTGATACTATTTGTTCATTTGACACAATAAACTAGCCCCAGCATCACAGTCCATGGTGAAATGTTAACTTTTCTAATTCTGGCTATTAACAATGTATAAGAGGGGGTTGGGGGTACTTATGTCTTGTCAAAAATCAAAAGCTTCGGGGTGCCTGGGTGGCTCAGTGGGTTAAAGCCTCTGCCCAGGGTCCTGGGATCCAGCCCCGCATCGGGCTCTCTGCTCAGCGGGGAGCCTGCTTCCTCCTCTCTCTGCCTGCCTCTCTGCTTACTTGTGATCCCTGTCTGTCAAATAAATAAATAAAATCTTTAAAAAAAAATCAAAAGGGGGCGCCTGGGTGGCTCAGTGGTTTGGGTTGCTGCCTTTGGCTCGGGTCATGATCTCAGGGTCCTGGGATCGAGCCCCGCATCAGGCTCCCTGCTCCGCAGGAAGCCTGCTTCCCTCTCTCTCTCTCTCTCTCTCTGCCTGCCTCTCTGCCTACTTGTGATCTCTGTTTGTGAAATAAATAAATAAAATCTTTAAAAAAAAAATCAAAAGGTTTATCTAATCCAAACTGGCCTCATTATGGACTATAGAGGCCATGGCAATGTGAATGCCAGAAAGATGAAGGGAGATTGCATACAGACTTTGGGAAGTGAACAGCACTGTTCACCTCTGTAGCTCTACTTCCAGTCTTTGTAGGTGGGATGTAACTATCTTTGAATGAAAAAAGCAAATGCACCCGAAGCCAGAAAATATCTTTGAGCAAATGTATTGATATTTATATCCTGTAAAACATAACACCACATGTTTTTGAGTGCCATAATGTTTAACACTTTTTGTTAAAGCATGGGTCTATCTTGGAGCTAAACCAAGGGGTTGAATGCTGTGGAATATAGTGGACCACACTGGGCCCCAAGACATGGAGCCCAAGAGTCATCATCATAATGAAAATTGTTCTAATCCAAGTGTACAATTACATGTACAATGCATATTCTTAGGAACATGACCAGTCTGAAATCATCTGTAGTCATGAGGAAACAGCATGTCATCAATATCCAATTCACTGCCGAGGCTACTTTAGGGACATGTGTAATGTGGTGGCAATTGTGCTAAGTATCTAAGCAGGAGACTCTAAGGAGAAGGTGTAGTCCAATCTGCACCTTGTCTTGGATTGTACTTCTCCTGATAACGTGGGTACTTTAGTATTCAGTACCATTGTGATTTTCATGGCCTCTCTAAATTAATAGTGAGTCCTTGGAATAGTAACATAGCTCTGTGGATTGCTTGAGACCCTTAGCAGGGCTTAGAGAGGGGGTGTTAGCATCTAATCTGTGAGACCAGTGCAAATGCTCAGCACTGTGGCCAAAACACAAAGTGTTTCTCTTTTCCCAGGTTAGTAGTTTTCTGACTTCACCACATATTAGATTTTTAAAGTTCTGATGCTCAGGCTATATCCCAGACCAACAAAATCAGAACCATGGGGAGTGGGAAGCTGGCATCAATGATTTTTAAATCCCACCCAGTGATTCCACTGTGCAGCCAAGTTTGAGAGCCAGGGTCTCGCCAGTACTTCTCAAGCTTTAATATTCATAAAAATTACCTAGGGATTTTGTTAAAAGTCAGGTTCTCATTAAATAGGAATAAGATGTGAGATTCTGCATTTCTAAAAGCTCCCAAGTGGTGCTGTTGCTCTTGGTCCACAGCTCATTGGATTATCAAGGTACCAGAAAATCTGGGTAGGATGCTAAGATTTCCACTAGGGGTAGAGTCAAGAGGAAGTGAGAGCAGATGCAATGGGTGCTGAGGACTGTGTCCCTCCCTATCTGTTCCAGCCTCTTCTAATGTGCCTTCCTGCACTGTAGAGGCAAGAAATCTAAACACCTCATTTCCCATTGATCTAGGGCTATGAATCTGAGTCCCATTCCACCAATCGGAAACACTCAGGTGATACGTGAATTCAGAACTCAGTGGGGAAGGTGGCAGGATAAGAGGTCCCCATCTTGCTCTGTGGATTGTAGCAAACATTCTAGAGCTGGGGTGGGGTGGCAGCCTCCCAGGGCAGCAGAGCCCCTGGTGGCCCATTTCCTCCACGTGGACCTGGGAATTGTTCCTCAATGATCAATCTTCCAGATTCTGTGTCTTCAAGCCATCCCACAAGGCTGTAAATTTTTAAATATTCTGAATTAGATCCCTTCTGCGTAAGTTAGCTAGGATGAATTCTTTGGAACTAAAACTTGGCCAACATACCAAGTATTTAGATTAAGAGATAGCAAATGAGTAACATTGAATGGACTAACAGTAACGTCTATAATAATAATTTTAAAAAGCTGGGGTCAAAACAGATGCAGCTTACAAGGGGAGAAGGGGGAGAGAGGCAAAAAATTCTCATGGACATGTCTGATGGCAACCAGGATTCTTTTAAGGACACGAAATTTCCTTTATGTGAAAGTCCCCCATGTTTTGTTTTGTTTTTTGGTAGTCAAAGCCAAAGACCTTTGAACTGGCATCCAACCCCTAAGTACTACTAGAATTATTAAATGTTTATTTGGGGGATTTTGAAAGAATGTCTTTCTAGAAGGTTTGGGGGACTCAGAGCTGACATTGAAGGAAGAGTTGAGAGGTTAAGAAAGAGAAGCTCCCTTGTTTTCCTAGGAGCCTATAGAATGGGAGTCTCCTGAGTTTGGGGTCAAGCTGTACCTCGTGGCCAAGCTACCTTCTCTTTTGTAGTGTGTTGAGTCCTAACCTTAGGGACCAAGGAATGATTGCAAGGCTTCTGAAAACCCACACAATCACTAAGTCTTTGGCCATAGGCTGAATAAACAATGTCACACACAGGTATATGACAATCTAAGAAATATAGAAATGACATGATTAATAAAATAGAGATATATTTAAAAATAGTTGGGGAATTTACAGTAGATTTTTAATTATGAGTTTTGTTAGGTCAACAAATACTAGAATAACAACTACTAACTGGTAAAGGTCTACAGGATGTTTTCTTACATAAGTGAAATAGAGAGTACTCATACTCAAAAGGTGGGTTTCATTGCCAGTCCTTAATGAAGCGGAGATTGGATGTTGCAGCTGTGATACAGATATAATATGAAGAGTTTGTTCACAGCTGAGCAAGCAAAGGAGAAAGATCGAAGGGTCTGAACAAAGGTACAATGTCATAGCCCAGCTTCCTGCACCTTATGTAGAGATTCTTGGTCTTCTGGAGGCTCTCAGTTTTGTTCTTCTTAAGAAGAGCCCAGTCTTTGATTCAGGGTCAAGGTGAGAGAGAAATCCCACTTGGAAGCAGTCCGTGGTAGCAGCATAAAGGTGAAAGAACCCAGAAAATTCTGGACCAGAATCCAGTTATTCACTCATTCAATAATCTTGATTATCTGCTATATGCCAAGTAAAGCACTAGGCTCTGGGGATGTTTGATTCTAGCCCTACCCTTAGGAAGCTCACAGCTGAGTGAGGGAGGCATGCAAATATATGGGCAACCAAATATAATGGTAGAAGCAGCAGAATGGGGTGTTTTCAGTCAGGACCATGCTGAAAGTGATAGTGGCCTAGAAACACAGAGAAAGATTCACTCCTTTATCCTTCATTTTATGCAAACTTCATCTCAGACTAGCCCAAGAGTAAACAAGTGAAAGCTTATCTTTATAGACATCTATCTGTTCTCTCAGAGCCTAACTCTACCCCCACTGAGGTTGGAAGAAAACCATACTAGCCAACAATGCCTTGTGATTAGCCCAGACTAGGTTGACGTGTCCCCCAAGCTCACCTGCCCTCCCGACTGCTGCCATTCCCAGGTGGCCTCATTCTCAGGCACTGTCACTAGCATAGCTATGAGTCATTATCACGGGATGTTTGTCTCTGCTCCTACCTTGGTCTTGCCAGATCAAACATACTGGCCACGGAGGCAATTAGCCATGGGGCCCTGAGCCTTGCTGACCTTGAAAACTTGGCACAGTCAGTACAGCATATCCATTATTGATTTATAGGCTATGTACCAACTGGCTGGGCTCCGTGCTGGGTCCCTACTCCTCGGCCCCACTGTCCCTCTTTGTTCCCAGCAGTGCTTATCCAGGTGACAGCTTTCTTAGCCCAGGTGATACCCTTGTACAATCCTCCTAACTTATTTTAAACATTTATTTGATGGCTGCTCTTAGCCCTCCTTAGCCATACTAAACCAAATGTTCTTCATAGCAGAATATAGAGCTGGGGGTGCATAGGCAGCTTAGTCATTAAGCATCTGAATGAGGTCTTGGTCTCAGGGTTATGGGATGAAGCCCTGGATTGGGCTCTGGGCTGGGTGTGGAGCCTGCTTGGGATATTTTTCTCTCTCTCCTCTCCTTCTGCCCCTCTTACTTGCTCTCTCTCTAAGAAATAAGTAGATATAATAAATAGTATATCCAGTTTAATACAGTAAACATTAAAAAAAATGCAGAGGTGTGTAATTCACATGCTCCTTGGCCTCAGAGGGGTGGGAGCTGGGGGTATTGCTGAAGACTGATGATGTATAGTTGGGTGTTTTCATTAGCACAGGCTGACTGGTTCATTGCCTCTGATTCATTTCTGAATTGCTGTCTGTATGCCTACACCCAGTCCAAATGTGAAATGGGGTTTTTGGAAAAGCAGACAGCATGGTCATTTTGGGTGGGTGGGGGACTACTAAAGTTGACTCTCTCTCAGAGCTCTTGCCTTAGCTATCAAAATTCTTACCACTATCCTGGAGCTGGGGATGCACCATTGGCTCCATTCCTCTCTAGACCCGGACCACTCCCAATGACTTGGGACTTTGGGGATGTGCATCCACCATGCTGGGGAAGGCTGTCTGTTCTTGACTGCCCACCCCCATTCATTTAAAGGCTATAACAGTTGCATCCTGAGATTCTGCTAGAATCTTCCAATGGTTTTCTGCTCAGGTTCTGCATCAGGCTGGATGGAAGGAGACAAGCTGCTGCGGTTGGGCAGCAAATGTGCATTCAGGATTAAGAACACTAAAAGCGCTCGTTGCTTTCCTGTTTCTTTCATTTTTCTACCAAATCTCCTCACTCACCTCTTTTCTTCCTGCTTTCAGGTGAGATAGTGTGGAAAGTAATGTTCTATGTGCTAGGCATCTATTTTGGGGGAAGTCATCCTGGGTCTACAGACTCTTTGTGAGATCTCAGGCTGGGTGACTCAGCTGCTTTTAAGCCAAAAAGTAGGCTGTGGGACTCCAGGTAAGATTCTGGGTCAGGAGCTGTTCTTGGTGGTGGTCCTCTGTCCTTGCATCATACTCTGTGCCTCAGATGGTGACAAGGGGGTTCTTCCCAGTCTGACAATGTGAGTTTGATTTAAACAGTGTGTGCCTCCTGAATGGTTTCTCCATTTCCCCTCCAGCTACCCTCACTGTCCAGCCTTCCCACAGTAGCCAGGATGGTCTTTTACAACACAAATTGCGTCATGTCCTTCCTCCTGTCAAGACTCTCCAATGATTTCACTTTACCAAGAACAAAATACAAACTCCTTCCCAAGGTCCACAAGACCATGCCCGAACTAGCCCCTGCCTACCGTGACAACCTCGCTTCTTATTCCCCTCCCCTTTCACTCTGCTCCAGCCACACTGAGAGGATTTTGGCTGCACCAATACTTTAAATTTCTCCCTTTCTCAGGGCCTTTGGCACTCAGAGTCTTGACCCCAGACACTTGACACCCAGTGTCTGTAATGCTTTTCTCCAGGACTTTAATGATTTTATTTATTTATTTGAGAGAGAGAGAGAGAGAGAGGGAACAAGTGCACAAGCAGGCGGCAGCAGGCAGAGGGAGAAGCAGGTTCCCTGCTCTACAAGGATCCCAGACCTCTGGAATCATGACTTGAGCCAAAGGCAGAAGCTTCAACAACAGATCCAACCAGGTGTCCCTCCGAATGACTTCAGGTAGCGTCTCCTTCTCTTCATTCAGGGCTCAGCCCAAATGCTCCTTCCTCAGATTGGCCTTCTTCTGGCCTTACTGCATTTACCTAGGCTTTGCTGTCTCAGATTTTCTTGTGGACTCTGTCCCAAGGATTCAAAGTGTAGCTTTAGGTCTACCAAATAGCTAGACGTGGTGCCCTGGTCAGCAGGCCACGTTGTACGACTTTATAGAAGGATTTAATCGGAAAACATCCTGCAGTAAGTATACACACACAATCTAGCCATATAGCCTGAACACTTAATATGGCTCTGGTCACCAGCCCTTTGCTCATATCTGTCATATGAGCCTGGATAAATATTTGATAAACCATTGGGCCAAGTTTAACTGAGTACGTTATTGTATCACATTCAAAGCCCCAGGGCCCGAAAATCTGGGGAAATTGGGCTGTTTCAGAAATTCTTCACAGCAGGAAACAGAGAAAGACTTCATAATCTAAATATAGCTGGTTACCATCGCCTCCCGTCACCCAATGGGTCCTTCAATAGAGAGGATGGTCTGCCACCTTGCGGTGATTCTTAGCAGTGCGCCCTGGTAAACCATGAATTTCCGTGTTGACTTAATGACTTGGGCACAGAATCATGGACGGTAAGAGCCGGGAGAGTCCCTATTTATGACTATATTTCTAACAAGTAAAATAGAGAAACCTGACAAAGATTTAAACATTTTTTTTGTTTCAGTTGACACAATGTTACAGTATAATTCAACTTCTATGTTACCCTATGCTCACCACAAGTATGCTAGGGTACAACCCTTTATTGGGGTTGAGGGAGGGGAAATGGAGAAGCCATTTAGGAGGCACCCACTGTTTGTGGATCATATTTGTGATGTCATGTTTAAGAACTCTTTACCAAGTCTTGGGTCCTGAAAACGTTCCCCTATGTAATGGTGGCATTGTGATATGATAGGAACTATACCTTATGCATTGGGATAAACTCCTAAAACCCTTGAAGTTTCCTCAGCAATAAAGAACAATTAGAGCATCTTTTGTTACAGTATTTAGTTTTTGTTCCCAGCTCCTGAGATAGCTGGAGAATGTAAAGGTGAGAGGAATATTTTGTTATTCATTACAATCCCCTTTCATCCATACATGAGGTCAAGTTAATAAGGTGACTTTTAGAAAGTCCCTAAAAATGTGGGGGAGGGGAGTTGCTAAGGAGGGAGGGAAGAAGCTGGTTGCTAAGAGAACCAATCATGTGATTAGAGCATTGGAACTTTCAGCCCGACTCACCTCAAGGGAGAGGAGAGGGGCTGGAGACTTGAGTTTGATTACCAGTGGCCAATGATTCAATGAATCATGCCTACGTGATGAAGGTGCCATAAAAAAATCCCTAAAATAAGGGATTTGGAGAACTTCCAGGTTGGTGAACAGGTGCAGGTGCTGGGAGAGGGGTGCCCCTAGAGAGGGCATGGAAGCTCTGAGCCTTTTCCCACATACCTTGCCCTATACATCTCTTCCTTCTGCTCTTCTGAAATTGTATCCTTTTATAAAAACTGATAATCTACTTAGTAAACTGTTGCCATGAGTTCTGTGAGCTGTTCTAGCATATTTCTGAACCTAAAGAGGGGGGTTGTGGGAACCTCTAACATATAGCCAGTGAGTAAGAAGCCCAGGTGAGAGACTGGGTCTTGTGATTGGCCTTGAAGTGAGGGCTGTCTTGTGGGACTGTGCCCTTCATTTTTGGAATATGTGCTTACTCCAGGTAGATTGAGTTGGAGCTGAGCTGTATTATAGGACACCCAGTTGGTGTCTACATAAGTCAGAGAACTGGTCAGAGTGGAGAAACACCCATACATCTGGTGTCAAAAGTATTGAGAGCAGCAGTAGAGCAGAGAGGAGGAAGGAATTTTCCTTGTAGTGATCTTCTGAAAAATTTTAGTTGTATATTTTACATTTAAATTTATGAACTATTGTGAATTAATTTTTCGTACAAAGTATGAGGGTTAGTGGCATCTGGGTGGCTCAGTTGGTTAAGTATCTGCCTTTGGCTCAGGCCATGATCTCAGGTTCCTGGGACTGAGTCCAACATCAGGCTCCCTGCTCAGTGGAGAGTCTGTTTCTCCCTCTCCCTCTGTCCCTCTGCACCACTGGTGCTTGTACTCTCTCTCTCTCAAATAAATAAAAATTAAATTAAAAAAAACCCACAACAACAAAGTATGAGGGTTAGGTGGATAGTTTTTTGTTTTTGTTTTTGTCTTTTTTGTTGTTGCTGATTGTTTGTTTGCTTAGTGTTATTTGTGGTAGGCTGAATAGTGGCTCCTGAAGGCAGTCCAAATCCTAATAACTGGAACCTGTGATGTTACCTTCTATGGCAAGAGGGATTTTGTAGACGTGATTAAGTTAAGGTTCTTGAGAGGGGGTGATTATCCTGGATTATCCATGTAGGCCAGGTGTATACACAAGGCTTCTAACAAAAGGGAAGCAGAAGATCAGAGTGAGCAGTAGGAGACGTGACAGTGGACCAAGATGTTGGAGTGGTGTAGGAAGGAATCATAAGCCAGGATATGCAGGCAGTCTTTGCCAGTGAGAACAAAGGCAGGACAAAATATTAGTTCTTCTAACTCATTTCTTTTTTTCTTTCCATTACAGCATATAGTTGGGTGTGATTTTATATGTTAATCGTATACATTATATATGTTAAATCATATTTTGATAAACTATAAGCAATTACACAGTTTCTTGGTTGTACTGAAATTTTAACATGCTGATTTTGTCCATTCGTCATCCACCCATTCATCCATTCACCCATCCAAAAACCACATACTGAGTGTGTCTCTGGGGCCTGGGTAAAGAAAGCCCTGAGGATATGAACACAAGAAAGGTAGGCTCCAGGCTCTGAATCAGAGAGCTTGCCCTCTAGTGGGCAAAAGTAGGCATAGGCATACAGTGTGTATCAGTGCGAAAATGGGCGGTTTGTTCAGTGAGTGAGCGAGGCCTGAGCTGGGTCTTAGAGGATGAGGTAGGAGTGAGTCAGATGACAGTGAAGGCTGTGGGGGATGGCAGGGTTGTGGAGGGGACACCGTAGGCAGCAGCACAGGCTCCTGTAGAGGTGTGAAGGCAGAACATGGTGCGCTGGGGAAGCCTTGCCCGCTGGCTATCATTGGTGCTTGATCTCTGAAGGTTTTAGAGAGGGAGACGAACCCTGAAGGAAAAGGCAGGGGTCCGCTCACGGAAAGCCCCTGCATATCTTGTGAGGAGATTTGGGACTTATTCTGAACACAATGAGGGGCCGTTGTGAGATTTAGGCAGAGGTAGTGCAATCAGATTTGGTTTTTTAAAAAAATTGCTCTGATGTTTGTGGAAGAGAGTTGAAAACGGGTAAAGGGAGAGAGGTTATGAGGTTGCTGTGGTACTCTAGACTTGACAAGTGCCTGAACGGGGGCACGACTGTTGGACATAAAGACAGGGTTGGGGTCAACGGTTACAAGGGAGGTAGGACATATAGGTAGAAAATCCTGGCATGGAATTTGCTTATTCATTCATTACAATGGTTATTGTTTGTTGGTGGCCTAAATATATCATCTGCAGGGAAAGAGACATTTCCAATGATCTGGTGTTGGTTATGACAGTAATTCAGTAGAATAGCATTGTAAATCAACCTTCCCTTGTTGTGTGTAAAATATCTAGAGTGGAAATTGCTGACAAAAATATTTTAATTCCAGCTCTTTTTTTCCTTTACCACATTGCTCATTCATAGACTGTGTCCCTGACATTAGCAGAGAGTGGTTGCATAGGGTAGATGACAACTCATCTTAATACTGTATTGATTAATGTATTTATAACTCTGTGTGTTTCCAGAAAGAATTTGGAACAGTCTAATTTGAATCACAAACACAATAAGGGTGAACACAATAGATACAAAGCAAAAGATTGATAGTCTTGGTACTCCCATGCACAAGTGGCCATGTCCCTTTTTAACTTCCTAGTGTCCATTTTTTTTTTTCCTACCCAGGAACAGTACCCTAATTTTTTTTTAAAGATATTATTTATTTATTTGACAGACAGAGATCACAAGTAGGCAGAGAGGCAGGCAGAGAGAGAGAGAGAGGGAAGCAGGTTCCCTGTGGAGCAGAGAGCCCGATGCGGGGCTCGATCCCAGGACCCCGAGATCATGACCTGAGCCGAAGGCAGCGGCTTAACCCACTGAGCCACCCAGGCGCCCCCAGTACCCTAATTTTTTTCCACCCCTCCTTCCCCTAGTCCCTGGGCCAAGGTGACTCTAGCTCTTCTAAAGAATTTGGGACTCAAGCTAAACAAACCCTCCCCACTTCCCACATCTGCCCCTGTTGGTTCTGAGTGGGCATATTCCCTAAATCAGTCTAATTAAAGTAAAGCTGAGGGCTTTTGCTTAGAGGGTAGGAGAGTCTGGAGACACTGTTGGTCACAACTTCAGGGTGTGGGAATGCTACTGGCATCTCGTGAACAAAGGCCGAGGATGCTACTGTTCCTTACAACAAAGAATTGTGTGCTTCAAAATGTCCTAGTGCTGAGTCTGAGAAATCCTGTGCCAATTCCCTGGAGCTTGAGAGAGATAGCATCTGTGGGAGCTTTGAAGTTGGCATTGCAGGGAAAATTCTGTGCTTCGGTGGAAAACTGCATTGTCTAGACTGTAGAGGACAATCCTCCAGGTTATCTGATCCAGGTCTGTAAACTATAGGTAAACCAACAGCAATTCAAAGTCATTCTTGTCTACAGTCATTCTTCTCTATAGACATGCAAAGTCTGCTCTGCCCAGCAGGAGTTCAACTGATGTCCCTGTCCCACAGTGGAACAAGTTTATTTTGTCCCCATTGGCATATTCAGTTCAACATCCCAAATCCATGTAAATTTGTAATTTGGACGGTTTACTTTTCTTTTAAACTGGTTGTAACACCTCACCAGTTTCCTCCTTCATGACAGTAGAACAATGCATTAATTTTTAACCTGTATAAGAGTCATACATTACCTTTTTTTATTTTTATTTTTATTTTTTTTTATTTTTTTTTTTAAAGATTTTATTTATTTACTTGTCAGAGATAGAGGGAGAGAGAGTGAGTGAGCACAGGCAGACAGAGAGGCAGGCAGAGGCAGAGGGAGAAGCAGGCTCCCTGCTGAGCAAGGAGCCCGATGTGGGACTCGATCCCAGGGTTCTGGGATCATGACCTGAGCCGAAGGCAGCTGCCCAACCAACTGAGCCACCCAGGCGTCCCCATTACCTTTTTTTAAAGGTGTTATTTATTTATTTCACAGAGAGAGATCACAAGTAGGTAGAGAGGCAGGAAGAGAGAGAGAGGGAAGTAGGCTCCTTGTGGAGCAGAGAGCCCGATGCGGGGCTTGATCCCGGACCCTGAGATCATGACCTGAGCCAAAGGCAGAGGCTTAAACCACTGAGCCACCCAGGCACCCCTACTTTACCTTTTTTTTTTTTTTTTTAAAGAATTCTCTTAATGGCATCATAGGCCTTTGAGGAATTAAGGGAATGAAAGCACTTCCATTGGAAGATGCTCTGGTCTCAGCAATGGAGGCAGGAACCTGGATTCCCATGGGAGCTTCAGAACAACAGGTGCTTGTCTGTGTGGCCCATTGCTGTATTCCTGGTGCCTAGAGCAGCCCCCAGCATTTGGTAATGCTCCATAAATGGCTTGTCCAAAACTGAAGGGACACCTTCTGCTTAGGCTGAGTAGAGTGAGAAGAAAAAGGGAGAGAGAAGACATGTTCTCTGTGGGAACAAAGAAGGGGAGATTTCTTTAAGGAGAGGGGAAAACTAATAACGGGAAGATGTTTGTGTTAAATTTCTTAGGGTGCTAACAAATTTGGGACCCTTTACATTGCTGGTGGCTGTTTTGTTTGGTGCATAATTCATGATCCAATCTAGGTAGTTGAGCATAATTTCCAAGAACAGGCGGTGACTTCTCTCCTTACTGGATAGTGTGGCTTTGGGGATAAGTATATTTATTTCAAAAGCTTCTTGTGGTAAAAATTATAGGCATTCATAAGATACGTAAGGTGCAGCACTTCCTATATTTTTGATCCCAGGTGAATATATAAGGGAACAGTACAAGGTAACCTCAAACATACTAGTGACAATAGGAAACATACATAAAGTAGGAAACCCTTATTTAAATTTACTAGCTGTGTTCCACTACTGAAAAGTGAAAGGTCTGAGCTTCTGAGTAATCTGATCATAGCTCTTACCGTCTAGTAGCAGGAAGTTCTCCTGTTAACCAGGAGACGTACACAAAGATTTCTTGGGAACTGAGTTCTAAGGGAAGTTGTTACAAATGGTTCTGGAACATGCAAAAATTAACCTAGACAAAGAACTTATACCCTTCACAAAAATTAAATCAAAATGGACCATAGACCTAAATGTAAAATGCAAAACTATAAAACTAGGAGATAATATAGGAGAAAATCTGGAGGGCTGTGGCTTTGGTAGTGATTCTTTTTTTTTTTTTTAAGATTTTATTTATTTACTTGACAGACAGATCACAAGTAGGCAGAGAGAGAGGGAGAAGCAGGCTCCCCGCTGAGCAGAGAGCCCGATGCGGGGCTCGATCCCAGGACCCTGGGATCATGGCCTGAGCCGAACGCAGAGGCTTAACCCACTGAGCCACCCAGGCCCCCTGGTAGTGATTCTTTAAATGCAATACCAAGAGCAAGATCCATGAAAGAAAGAATTGATAAGCTGGATTTCATTAAAATTAAAATGTTCTGCTCTATGAAAGACACTGTCAAGAGACTTAGGAGACAAGCCACAGACTGGGAAAACATATTTGCAAAAGACATGTCACATACAGGATCATTGATTAAACATACAAAGAACTCTTAAAACTCAACAATAAGAACACAAACAATCCAATTAAAAAAATGGGCCAAATACCGTAAGAGACACCTCACCAAAGAAAAGCTACACATGGCAAATAAGCATATGAAAAGATATTCCACGTCATATGTCAATAGGGAAATGCAAATTAAAACAACCATGAGAGGGGCACATGGGGGGCTCAGTGGGTAAAAGCCTCTGCATTCAGCTCAGGTCATGATCCCAGGGTCCTGGGATCGAGCCCCGCATCGGGCTCTCTGCTCAGCAGGGATCCTGCTTCCTCCTTCTCTCTCTCTGCCTGCCTCTCTGCCTACTTGTGGTCTCTGTCTATCAAATAAATAAATAAAATCTTTTAGAAAACAAAATAAAAAAACAACCTTTACTTAACACTACATACTGATGAGAATGGTCGAAATCCAGAACACTAATAACACCAAATGCTGGTGAGGATGTGGAGCAACAAGAAATTATCACTCATTGTTGACAGGAATGCAAAATGGTACAGCTACTTTGGAAGACAGTTTGGCAGTTTCTTACAAAATTAAACCTCCTCTTATCATATGATCCAGCAATTATACTCCTTGGTATACAAAAAGGAGCTGAAAATGTGTCCACAGAAGAACCCTGCACAGTGCTTATGGCAGTTTTATTCATAATTGTCAAAACCTGGAAGCAAATAAGATGTCCTTCGGTAGGTGAATGGATAAATAAACTGTGGTACATCTAGATACTGGAATATTATTCAGTGTTCAAAAGAAATGAGCTGTCAAACCATGAAAAGACATGGAGGAAATTTAAATGCATACTGGTAAATGAAAGAAGCCAATCTGAAAAGTCTACATGTATAAAATTGCAACCATCTGATATTCTGAAAAAGGCAAAACTATGGAGACAGTAAAAAATCAGTGTTTTCGGGCGCCTGGGTGGCTCAGTGGGTTAAGCCGCTGCCTTCGGCTCAGGTCATGATCTCCGGGTCCTGGGATCGAGTCCCACATGGGGCTCTCTGCTCGGCGGGGAGCCTGCTTCCCTCTCTTTCTCTCTGCCTGTCTCTCTACCTACCTGTGATCTCTCTCTGTCAAATAAATGGATAAAATCTTAAAAAAAAAAAAAAAGAAAAAGAAAAACATGCTGAGAACGTTAGCAACTTGTTTTGCTTTTATCCTCTCTGTAATAATAAAAGCAATGTTTATTTCCTGCAGCTTTTTCCATTAGTAGAACTTTATGTCAGGTCACTTAAATGGTAGCCAAGATATATCCTGCTTCCCTAGTGGTGGCGGGGAGCAAATGTAGCTGACCTCAGGTCTTTTCCTCTCCTGCTTCCACGCTGCCCAGGTGGTGACACCACACCCAGCAGCCTCTGCCAGAAGTCTTTCCTCTCTAAGCGCTGGTTGAACCTTGAATCTAGGAACTCAGCAAGGAAACAGTGTAAAGTCAAGATTTGATGCCTGCGACGTGCTTCAGACTTAGCCAACAGCCTCAGAGTTACAGGAAAAACACTTAATGGAATTCGTTTGGTCTGTTGTTTTATCACTGTTTCTTAGCAAAATTATTTCTTAAACTCTCCAAACTGCTTATAAGCTAATAATGAGGGGAATTTTTCTGTACAATGCCTGAGGTGGCATAGAGTTGACTGTGGGCAGTTGGAGGATGAGGGAAAGGAGGAGCTGGTTCCCCGTATTCATTCATTCGGTAAATTTGGGCATCCATTAGTGAAAAAAGTTACGTTTTCTGCTTCTATTCTAGAAGGGGGAAATACAGGCAATAAACAAACAAAAAACCAGATTACTTAACAGGATGATGTTTGAGCAGAATAGGATGATGTGATGGGCCTGAGGTGGGGACTGGGGGGCTGAGGATTGGGCAGGGGTACTTTATTAAGTGAGCAGGGAAGATGACTGAGCAGGCAGGGACCTAGATGAGGTGAGGAAGCCAGCTGTGAGGGTCCCTGGCTAAAAGGTGCAGTCCAGCCTTACAAAGGGCCCCTCTGCCCTTTCTGTAGAACTCATTTATATATTAAAGTGGCAGAACAGATTGTTTTCTTCCTTTCTTCCTTAAAGTGAGACACAAGTCCATCCCTTCTTTGGGGCTGGGTACTTGGTAGACCAGACTTGCTCTGCTCAAGGCTTCAGAGAGACAAATTCTTGGCATATATATATGTATATATATATGCCATTCTGAGCTCAGGAATGGGATAGGCAATTTATAGGCAATAAGGGATCAGATGATGGGTACTTAGATGTTTGCTCTGCTATACAGGTGTGTCAGATAAAATTTATCATTGAGTAACTCTTATTCTAGGAAAGACACCCAATTTAGATACTTATAGGCAGTTAAGCGGGGAGCAGTTTCTTTTGAGTCTTCAGGGTCTGGATTGCTTTCGGGTCAAAACGTCCACCTGACAAAGTGGCACATTTTGGAGACACCTATTCTGAATTCCTTCATTAGTCAGCAAGGATTGCCAGGTCTCCACAGACTTACTTTTTAGGTGGGGCCAGGCTCCATCGAGGGATGGTAAGCCATCCAAAACTGGTGCAGAAGAACGTCTAAGTCTGGGAGTTTAAAACTTTAGTCCTGGGCCTTCAGCTCTAATGATAAGATTTCAGCGTATAACAGCACTCCAGCTGTCTAGGTTTAATTTGCTTCATGCTTATGCACTATTTGCTTGCTAATCTAAGTCGTTAGATCTATAGCAGAACCAGCCTGCTTTCCTTTGCAGACCACTGGCCTTGAGGAATGAAGGCCCAGAAGACAAGGCCTGACTGCATTCGAAAACAGCTGCCACTGACGCCAGCGAGTCTGTTTATGGTGGTATCCACATACGACTAGCTGCCTGGGCACCGGCTTCTCTGCACGCAGCAGCCCCCTTTGCTTTTTCAATGCCTTCCCCTTTAAAACTCTGGCTTCGCCTGATCGCGGAAGATGGTCTTTGAGACATTAGTCTACCATCTTCCCAGGTTGCCAGCATCCTCAATAAAGTAAGCTTTCTTTTCCCACCATGACTCGTCTTCTGAATGTTGCTTTTCCAGCGGGGAGCAGCTGAACTTAAGTTCAGAACCCGTCTTCTGTCCAATAACAAGCCCGCCAAACTGCATGTGCATTTCGCTGGGCAGTGTCTACAGAAGTCATTCTCAAAAGGGGGCGACGTCTCCAGAAGAGCGACTGGCCTAAGGACTCGTCCACGGCCATGTTCTTACTTCTGGGAAAAACGACAGGTTCAGCTCTACCATCCCCTTCCCGCTTGCGAGGGCAGACAGAAGTAACCACGGAACCCAGCCAAGGGCACCGTAAACACCCCTGCTGGGCGTCACTATCAGGTTCGGTTCTTGGCTCAGTCCTCCCGGGAAGGCGCGCCCAAGGCCGTCGCGGGCTATTTGCGAGACAGTCGCTCAGGATTGTGGGACTGGTAGTCCCGGCTCGTCCATGGGTTCAGGCTGCCAAAGCCGTAGAACTACACTTCCCAGCAAAGACCTCCGCAGCCGCCGGCGAGGGCAGTTTGCGTCAGCCACCAGACTTCCGGACAAGCCGGGGGCGGGACCGTGGCGGAGGCTGGAGCTTGGCGTCGGGATGCAGCGCCCCGGGCCCTTCAGCACCCTCTACGGGCGGGTCCTGGCCCCGCTGCCCGGGCGGGCCGGGGGCGCGGCCTCTGGCGGAGGCGGGAACAGCTGGGGAGTCCTGGGTTCCCACGTGCAGCCTCCGGGCCGCACGCAGTCCGGGACCCGCGCCGGCGTCGGCAGCACAGGTACCTACGGCGGGGAGGCCAGCAGCGCCTGCCCGGCCCCCTCCACGATGTCCAAGGCCGAGGAGGCCAAGAAACTAGCGGGCCGCGCGGCCGTGGAGAACCACGTGAGGGTGAGCAGCTCCGGGCGTGGGGCTCCGGTCGTCCGCGTGATGGGCTCCTGTTGCGTGTTCCGGGTACTGCCGGAGCCGGGGCGGGGGCCGCGTGAGCGGGAAGAGCGTGTACACTGTATCCGGGTTTAGATCTCCCCCTTTCCTTGCTTCTTAAAGGTCTTTTAGATGTGGGATCGGTTGGGGGCGAGTTTCCTAAAAGTTGAGCTTTCTAAACGCTCCTTGTTCGGCCGAGTAACAGTAGAGTAAAAGTAGTGTGCGGTGGTGATGGTGTCTGAGGTGTTTTGAGTGGCGCTGCAAGGGACTTGGCGTGCGTCTTATTAACAAGTGGAAAATGGTGAGTTCTGGGGCTGCCAAGAAATCTTCACTTCTCTTTACTATGCTGGGACGCGCGGGTGGAGAGCTGGTCTGAAAATCGCTGTGAAATGTCACTCCAAGGAGGTTCTCCGCTGGGCGCGCGTCTGGTCCCGAGTATCCTCGCTAGTGAAAGAGAGACAGTCCAGGGAGGGTTTTTAGTAACTCTTGCCTTTGACAGGGCTGGGTGGATACTTGGATTCTGAAGGAAGCTCTTCTTTAAGGTTGGGGCGCAGAGATAAGGTTTAGCTGTTACGGGTGAGGTCGTGGCCCCAGTTAAGAGGCGGGTGTGGTGCTGTTCAGTGGAGTCTCTTAACCTGAGTGGATTTGATGTCGTCAGTCGAATTAATTAACATCAGTCAAGTTAATTATAGAGTTAATTACGGTGCTTCCTCCGAGTCCAGTGGAGTATTTCTGAACTTTGGTGGCGTTTCCTTGACTTTGTTGGCCTTTTGTCTGTTTCTTCGAAAGTGGTTTCAGATTCCCTTTCTTCTCTCTTGAATAGTTCTTTACATTTGTTAATGCTTGGATGTATAGAGTACTTTGCTGCCATGGTGTTTGATCCTCAAATAGCTTGACTAAGCGGGAGGGACCAGTGTGGTAACCTGTGGATCAGCATGATCTGTAGCAGGAATGCCGAGGATCCTCCAGAACCCAGACTGAGTGACTCCTGTTCCAGTGCCCTTTCACCAGTTCCATAGCCGTTCTGTTCCAGTGTAGTTTGGGTTTAGGTCTGGTTAGCAGTGGTTTTCTATGGGAATTCGCAGAGACAGTGCTGATTCTACTTTTAGGATTCAGTGCCTGAGCTACAAAATTGGGACAGTAAGCTGAAATTTTAAAATGCCTATATAAAGTAGCTGAGTGAATAAAATCTGTACAATTAGAGAAGCCCCATATCTTAGTATTCCTATTAACCTATTCATATTTGGTGGCATAAGTCTTTCTGACCTTTGTCGTAAGTATTTGCTTACAGAAAAGTCTTCAACCCTGGGGCACCTGGGTGGCTCAGTCGGTTAAGCATCTGCCTTAGGCTCAGATCACATGGGATGGCGCCCTGCATCAGACTCCCTGCTATGCATGGAGTCCGCTTCTCCCTCTGCCTGCCACTCCCCTTGCTTTTGCTCCCTGTCTGTCAAATTAAAAAAAAAAAAAAGCCCCCACCTCAGGCTAGAGTTACAAAACACTGGATTCCAGCTACATCATTCTATGAAATTACCAGGCAGTCATGGGGAGATCTTCATCGGCCTTTTGGGGGCACCTCTCCCCACTCGCAGTTGCACTTGCTTTCCTTACTGGACTTCTTCCTAAGATGTTAACATTACCTGAATTTTGTGTTCGCTACTCTTAAACATTGGTTTATTCATTTCATTTGTTTACCAATATTTGAGGGCCTAATATGTGTTAGGGAGTTAGTGTGGTGGTGAGAAATGTGGCCGCAGGGAGAGGGAAAAATCAGGTCCTGGATAACTCTGCAAATGGGATAATTATTTCAAATCTATACATTTATTGAACAAAGTCATGTACCTAATTGTTAAGGCTTTGCTAGCTAGCTTCCCTCTCCAGGGCGGTGTCCTTTCCCCATCTAAACCATGTTTTCATCTAGCACTTTGTGTCTTGAAATTGTTTACTCACTTGTGTAAGTTTATTGAGATGGTCATGAGCAAGGTTTTCTTGGTTCCACCTTTGGAATGTTGTTAGACCTGACCTTCCCTTTGACCTGTCACCTTTCCTATTGAGGCTCTCTGTGTGGGCAGAGGGCTACAGTTGCCCTTATCTTTTGAAACTCTCATCTGTTCTTGCCACAGTGGCCTTCAGGTGCCCTCATGCTAATGTCCACATAGAATATCTGAAGTATCTGTTGAAAGCCAGGTACTGGGCCAGATGGAGAGGATACATAGATGAGAGGCTGTGGTTCTCCTCCTGAAGCCCACATTATTCTGTCCTTCATGTACCAGAACATTGGAAGATATATACTGGCATATATAGTTTGCATTTTAAGATCACTATACTCTACTTTAAATGTTCTTTCTTGTCCTCTGACCCTGCCAGTTAAAATCATATGTGTCTTTTAGGGTTTAGTTCAAAGACTCTTTTCTCCTTTCAGTTTTTCCTTAGCCTCCTAAGTTGGGGGAGATTTCTTGATTTTGTAGCACTTCACACTTCTTAGGTACTTTATGGTGTCTTTTGTTCTTATCATTTTTATGTTTATCTCTCCTATCCCCCTAAAGAGTAAAGTCCTAGTGGATAGTTAACTTTATCTTCACTCAGTCACAGTGGAGCCTGCCTGGTAAATGTTTGAGTTGTATTTTGTGTGGACACAAATATGGAGGTTGTAAAGTTATTGGTAGCCCTTTGCTTAGGCTCCCTGTACTGTAGGGTTTCCAGTTGCCTAGCCTGTTACTGTTCCATTGTAATGATCACTTCCACATCTGGATGGATGGAAAACTTGGTGAGTTTGCAGTGGAGTCCCTTGGGGAGCCACTCTGAACTCAGATCTGTTTCTGGGAGTAGAGCCACCCAGGATGGGCTACCATGCAGGGCTGTGTTCTCCTGAAGGTCTGTAGCTCCCTTTTTTCTCTTTGGAGCCTACTTTTGTTTTTTGATTGGCTTAGCTTGAAGAAGTTGGTGTGTAGTGACTCCAGTTGGTCAGCAGAAGTATTTCCAAGTTAACCTACTCAACAGAGTGAGGGAAGTTCTGACGTTCCATGTGTGACATGTGATTTAGGGTTGCCCACCAGAAGGGGCCTGCTTCCCCAGCAGAGCTTGCTTGGCAGGGTCTGCTATTGGGACACCTCACAGGCAGCCTTTGGCTAGCTCTGATTTGCTTTGGCTAGGACACCTGATTCCTGGGCCAGTCATTTGATCCCAAGGTAGGAGGACTATGTGGTTGAAGAGCTGTGGGCCTGGCAGGTCCCTGCAATTTCCTGGCCTCCCCCAGAAGTCAAGGGAAGAGTCTTGCATAGAGCTTGTCTGACTCACCAAAGTTCATCTGTGTGTCTCTTGCCTGCTGGAAGCATGAGAGTGACATGGGGGTGTGGTAATGAGGATTCTGGCAGTTAGCTTATCATATAGCTAGAGCTGTGGGCTTCAGGTCAGGTGTGAGAGTGAGGTTGAGACTACCTAACCATTAGTAAATGAAGTACTTTTCTCATTACATGAAGATTTTTACATATTCAGATATTCAGCTATTTTGAACGTTTTGATATGCCATTCACTTATGTGGAAGATCTTGCTGTTAAGGTTTGCCTACGTAGCTAAATGACTATTGGATGCATTGGCTGCTTGAGGGCATCGATTGACTGCAAGGTGGTATTCTGACCTAGAACACAGGCTGCTCTAGGGCCCTTAGGACTGTTTGGTGACTTGGGAACTATGAGCTAGTCAAAGTGATTTCCAAAGCTTTCACACACAGGCTGATGGGTGAAAGCCCTCTGGAGGTGGGGGAGGCCCAGCTAGAAGTGTGTTAGTTGCTGGAGTATTAGCATTTGATTTCTTTTTTGTAGCTCCCTCTGCTTGTTGGTCATTCTTTCTAATCTTTATAGTTTGAGATGTCATCTTAAAAGAAGGTTGATACCAGATAGGGGCCTAGGGGGTGGTATTAGGTATTCTTGTGCCTCTGTCCTGTGTGTAGTGAGGGGTGTTGGCTATAGTTCTGAGTTGTCCCCGGATTTTTCTTCCTCCTACAAAACATTAAAAAACAAAATTCAACTGAGTAAATTTTAAAGTTCTGTTGGCAATGATACATGAATCAGGCAGCATCCAGCCTAACACAGAGAAAGGAGCTTCAAAGAGCCATACAAAATGAAAGACTTTTATAGCCAGAGGGGACAGGAACTAAGAAGTTGTACTAGGCATAAGAGCAGGTTGGCTGTTACAAGGTCACTTCCCTTATAGGGGATGTCAGGGGTCTCTCAGGCACTTCACCTGGCTAGTGTTGATCAGACAATTCCTGATTGACTGGCTTAAGATTCCATTTTTTGGGGGAGCCAAAACTGTAATTAAGTCAAGTCTTGGTTTGGTGACCTGAGACTGAACATAAGTAACTCCATCTGGGGCTTTTTGTTTTGTTTTTTAAGCACTTCCTGCTTCATATCAGGCAAAAGATTTGGTTTACCTACAATGTGTAGTTTAAGTTGGCGTTACAAAAATGATCTGTAGGTGAGTACTAAAAGATTCCTCGCCAACCCCAGGGACAGTCAGAAAGGAAAAACCCCACGATAAATACAGAGCCTGGGTATAGCCTAAGAGTGAAAGCAGAGTTTTCTAGCTTCAGTGACTTTTTATCTAAGCTTAATATCTAGAATGCAGGGGACTGGCCACAGGCACCTTCAGGCTGGTGGCATCACAGGGAAACCTCTGGGGAGACATCAAGCCCCACCATCTACAGCCTCCCTGAAGTCCGCATAAGGGGGAGAGCCTGAAGTAGCCTTGAAAGTTACCTTTTCTTTAGGGTGATGTAGGCCGGCCAGGTCCAAGGAACCAGAGGGGGTCCCATAGTACCAGGCCTCTGCGGGCCCTTGGCTTCACACAGGATCGAAATCACTCGAGCTGGTAGGAAGTGAGAGCAGAGTTTTTTGAATAGCGGGAGTGATAGAGTTTAGCAGACGGAGTGTCTGGAGACTCAGGAAGGAAAGGAGAGTCTTGTCTTTGCTTGTGGGCTGGGGTTTTAAATTGAGGACGGTGGCCTGGTATATGTGCCTGTATGTATGTTCAGTATCCAGGAACTGGTCAAAACTACGTCGAATGCTCAGGGCTTGTCGGTAAGTCACTTAGGCCCTAGAGCCAGGGGCACTGGCATCAAGGAGTCCAGTTAGTGGTCTTGGAAAACACTTTGGGAATGACCCCACCTAGTCACTCCTTAGATGTTATCTGTTGTGCTGCAAGATTGTAAAGATATCATTAACTCCTTAACCTTTACAAGAAGGTCATACTTAATTGTTCCATAGGGTGTGTTTAGGGTGGGGGTGCAGGTCCTTTAGCATAGATGCAGGAAGAGGGGCAAAAAAAGCAGTTTTCTTTTCATGGGGTCTCTTCAGTTTCCCTGTCTCAAAGGGGATGGCAGAGGTTTTGAAATACCAAATCACATCAACAACTGACCATTTAATGACAGGAGGTCCCTGTTTTGCACAAGCCTGCCTCACAATATGGGAAGAGGGTGAGGCTTAGTTAGAATTCTGAGAGAGAGTCTTTATCTGCAGTAGGGACAAGGTGTAAGAGATAGAGTACTTGTGAGTATAAAGCACAGGAACCAGGCCTCACCCTACTGAGCCTGCCATTTTAAGAAAGGGGGAAAAGTCCCTAAGGGCCCACTAAGGACCCAGCCGAGGTCAGTTAGACCACAAACAGCAGAACAGGGTGAGGGCGCTGCATTAGGAACTAATGTGGAGCTCACTCAGTTCCTAAGCAACTTCCTGCCAGTCTAAGGCAAAAGATGTAGAAACCAAAGCAGCAGCTACCATTTATTCAGCACCTACCAAGAAGATTTATAAATGATAATTTCAGTCAGATCTCACGACAGCCCATTGTGACCTCAAGACCAATTATCCCCACTTTAAAGATTTTATTTATTAGAGACAGAGAGAGCACGCACACGTGTCTGTGCCCAAGCTGGGGGTAAGAGAGTGGGGAGGGGAGGGAAGGGAAAGGGGAAGAAGGAGGAGGAGAAGTGGACTCCCTGCTGAGCAGGACCCTGAGATCCTGACCTGAGGTGAAGGCAGCCTGAAAGACTGAGCCACCCAGGCGCCCCTTGTAGAACACTCTTAGCAATGCAAATAGCGTCTGTCCATAGAAATGCACATTAATTGTTTTATGAGATTTAACTGATTATTGCCCTTAAGATCTGAACATTTCTTGACTGCATATGAATTTATGGTTCTTGGGTTTTTTCCTGTGGACAGGTTGTAGCAGTTTTGTGATTTTACTTTTTCTTTCTTTTTTTTTAAAAATCCTCATTTAACAGTATCATTTGCCCCCCTACAGAACCTCCCTTTGAATAAGCAACATTAGGAAGTTCAGCATGCTGAAATAGTTCATGTCAAATTTCTTAGAGTTCCAGCAACTGGTTAACCAATCATTTGGCAAGGGAAAGCCCATAGTGAGATTTTCTTTTGTTATGAACAAGACAACAGGCCCCACCCAAATTGAGTAACTTGTGTTAAGCTCATGTCACCAAAAAGGAGACTTAATTACTGTTTCAACTCTCCCAGAAATGGAATGTTAAATTAGTCAGTCAGGAATGGTCTGATGGGCAGTAGTTAGGTAATCTGCCTCAGAGACCCCTGCCATCCCCTAAAGAAAAGGAACCTGGCAATAACCAGCCTGCCGTTTTGCCTGCTAGGACTTCTTGTTCACACTTCCTCTGGCTCTAAAAGTCTTTCCTTTCAATATAGCTCCTTAGAGCTCCTTTCTGTCTGTGAGATTAGCTGCTGCCTGACTTGCTCAAATAAACTCTTAAAATTATTAATGTGCCTCAGTTTATCTTTGTAACAGGAGGAAGTGGTGACGTTAGGGTCGGACATGAAGGGAGGAGGGTGCTGCTGATAAATGGCTATGGGCACGAGGATAATGTACAGCTCTGATGGGTTCTGCCCAGGCTGACGTGTCTATAAAATGGGCACAGGACCTGCCTTGCACTCATGTTGGTGAATTGATCTAGAGAGCGGGCTAAAGAGGGAGTAAAATATATTAATGAGTTTTGTCCCCCCCTTTTCTTTTTCTTTCTTTTTTTTTTTTTTTTTCAGAATAATCAAGTGCTAGGAATTGGAAGTGGCTCTACGATTGTTCATGCTGTGCAGCGAATAGGTATGTATGTTCTTGGGCTGGCTCCTGGATGCTCTGTGTGGGGTGGTGGTTGGGGGGGATGGGGAGGGGGTGGGGCACAGGTTTGTCACCTGTCACTCTGCTCTTCTCTGAGAGGTATTTTTGGGCCTCTTCAAACAACTCTGGGGGATGCCTGGCTTTGTTTACTCTGCTCGTCTTGAGGGGAGGAGCTGGTTTAAGATGAGGTCTCAGCAGAATTGTAGTTATCATCAGTGGTCCTGTGTGTGGCTCCAGGGGCCCTGGGTTCCTCAGGCAATCTCAGACAGATATGCTGAGCTCAGAGCAGGCTTGCCCTGTCCATGACCCTGGAGTGGATTTGAGGCCCCTGAAGTTGGTGGCTGGTTCCTGCAGGTGCGGACTTTGTTCTGATTAGGGTGTCTCCGAGTTTAGGAAAGGCACAGGAATTATCAGCCCCTGTGGCTGTTCAACAGGTTTTACTGCCCTACTTTTGTTTGTTAAAACAAAGCTCAGAGGAGAGGCTTGCCTGACTGCTTATTGCTTCTAGGTGCCAGGGGGCAGTGCTCAGGAGTCAAAGTCCAGGAACACTATCTCTTTACAAGAGTGGTTGTGGTGCTGGCCTGAGCATTTCTGGAATCCTTCTCATTGGCTTAACCCAGGCTTTAGTATTACATACTTTTCTCCCTTAGCATTGAGTGTGTGGAGGATTTTAGGGTACAGGGATTACTGTGGGGTTCAGAATAGTGCCTTTTGAACCTCCCATGTGCAGACCCAATGATTAAAAAGACTTGAAATTTTAATACGATAGTTGTTTCCTTAAGACTTTTTTCCCTCAAGAAAGGTACAAATCCAAGATGAGTAAGTAAACCTTCTTTAACCACCCTCTGGGGCCTACAAATGATATTTTTTTACTAAATGCAAAAGTAAAGTTCTATTTTTTCTGTGAAAGGCAGTATAAGGAAGTAGTTTTAAGACTGGAGCTAGACAGGGTGGGATCATAGCTCACTCTGCCTCCTGTTAGCGATACAACTACATGGTGATTTTAACCTGCCTGTGCCTCAGTTTCCTCATCTGTAAAATGGGAATAATAATTGCAACTCACCTTTTAATTCTAATTGTTACAGTTAAAACAGTTGGCATGTACAGAGGTCTTTGAACACTGCCAGGCACGTAATAGTAGCAAAGACGTGACATTGCTCTTTTTTGTAGTTAGTGTTTATTCCTTGAGCTTTCTAGTATCCCTGTCTGCGATGTATGTTCATGAGCTTTTTTTTTTTTTTTAAGATTTTATTTATTTATTTGACAGAGATCACAAGCAGGCAGAGAGGCAGGAAGAGAGAGAGGAAAGGAAGCAGGCTCCCTGCTGAGCAGAGAGCCCAATGAGGGACTTGATCCCAGGACCCTGAGATCATGACCTGAGCTGAAGGCAGAGGTTTAACCCACTGAGCCACCCATGCGCCCCCGTTCATGAGTGTTTTCACAGAGGTTGAGGACACAGAATGGAAGGCAGCTGTCAGCGGGGGATAGCCTTTCCTTTCCTGTTGGATTTTAGCACATGTGCATGCGACAAGAAATAAAGTGAGGAGAGCGGAAAAACCACCAACACGGCTTTTGTCTCCACAGCTGAAAGAGTGAAACAAGAGAATCTGAACCTTGTCTGCATCCCCACGTCCTTCCAGGTATGTCCTGCTTTCCATTCTGCATCTTGGCACTTGCTGCAGAATCTCCTAGGTCCCTGAGGACGAGGCGTGGCTTTGGGTTGTGCACCAGTGTTGCTCTAGGTGAGAGAGCCAGGAGCAGCAGAGCAGTTTATTTACGGAGGATTGCCCCTCAGAAGTGTGGCTTTAGATGCATTCATTTATTCCCTCGGTGACTATTAATTGTGTTCTGTGCTAGGTGCAGTGTAGTGTATGGGGAGTTTTAACTTAACTGGTTAGACATTCATTGCTCTAGTATCTGGAAATACATACTTTTCTTGCTACTTAAATATTCTTTTCAACTTGGTATATATAATTCTCCACTGAATGGATGAATGGAAGATGGGTGTTTGCTTAGTTTTTACCTCCTTACTCTCCCAGTTCACATACAGCCTTCTCTCCCACTTTCTATACAGTTAAATTTTGCGGGGGCGTTACTCAGTGCCTACTGAATTGTGATCAGCCAAACTCGGGCCCAGCTATATCGTGTGCTGTGATTACACTTCCTTACCTGCCTGTTACTTCTGTTTCCTGAAAGTTCAGTAAATGTTGCCTTTGTTTTTTTTCATTTGCTTGGTTGTCTGTGTACTCCTTACTAATTCAACCCCAGACTCTACCCAGATGGGAAATCTCACTTCCTTTTGACGCTTCTTTCTGGCTATTCCGCGCCACCCTTTTCATCTTGGCCAAGTCTGTCTGGGTTGTTGGGGTTTAGAATGCTGTGGCAGGTGCACTTGGCTGTTGTCTTGGGGTCTCCTTTTGTGGTTAAGAACTTTCCTTCTTTTCTCTTTTGGATCGTCCTGTTTTTTTGGTCTGTTTTTCCTCACCCCCAACCCCTTTTGTTTTGTTTCCTTCAGTTTTGGTGAAACATATGCTATTCAAGTGCCTGGAATGCAAATTTGTGGACACTTTGGATATCTGAAAATGTCTTTATTCTAGCCTTTCTTTAAGTTGGCTCTTTGACTTAGAGAATTATATGTAAAATCATTTCTGTGGAATTCTGAAGGCATTTCTCTATTGTCACTGTTGTCTTCTAATTTTCACTTTGCTGTTGAGGAGCTTGATGCCATTCTGATTCTTGATCTTTTGTATGAAACCTATTTTTAAAATTTTATTTGTTTTTAAAGCCCTAATATGGGGCTTCAACTCAGCAACGCTGAGGTCAAGACCTGAGCTGAGATTGAGTGGGAGGGACACCTAACTGACTGAGCCATCCAGGCGCCCCTAAAACCTGTTTTTTCCCTCTTTGAACCTTTATATGTTTATGTTATCTTTTCTTCATATCCAGTGTTCTGAAATGTCATCATGCTGTGTCTAATGTGCGTTTGTTTTCGTCCATTCTTCTGGGCACTTTCTGGGACATTTCATCCTGGAAACTCACACTCTGATGTGGGGAGTGTTTTTCCATTATTCCTTTAATTTTCTTGCCCTTGTTTTCTCTGGCCTTTCATTTTAGGATGCTTGTTGCATACTTGGTGCTTGTGGCCTGTTTTGTCCCATTATCTTCTTAGCTTTGTCTTTTCTAACCCTTCTATTGAGCTTATTTTACTCTCATGTTTAATTTCAAATAAGGTCCTTTTGTTTTCTGAGACTTCTTTTGTTTAATGGGTTCAACTTTTTGATTTCTTCCCTTGTCTCTGTGAAGTTGTTAATGATAAACTTGTTTTTGTTTTAAGATTTTTTTCTCCTTAAATATGTTTCCTCAAAGTTTTTTTTCTTTACAGTTTGTTGGAATTATAATTTATGTACAGTAAATTTTGCTCTTTTTTGCACATAATTCATAGTTTTGATCAGCCAACCAACACTGTCCAGTATTGTTAGATTGCTTCAGTCATCTCTTATTCTGGCCTTCCTTTACTCTCTGCTCATTTTGAAAATTGGTAGGCTGAGAAGCTGATTGGAGACTAGCTCATAGGATGAAGATGGTCTTTGCTCCAGGCTTGTCTGCCAAGCCCTCTTGTTGGGGAACTTCTGATGTCAGATTATTTGTCTGTCTTCTGGCTGCTCGGATTTCTCAGAGAAGTGTGGCAGTGTCCCTTTGGGAGGGGTGTATATGACTGCCTGTGTCCTGGGATCCAAGTAGGCAAAAAGGGCTAGAAGGTATCTGTTGTTATGCTGGATCTGAGTTTTCAGTGAAATACCTGTGAGTGTTGGGGAAGAAGTATCTGACATTTTGTAAAATCTCTTTGGCTCTGGTCTTGATTTTGACTTGTTTTATCAATGGGATGTGACCAGATGGAATGCCAACAGAGAATTGAAAAGTGCTTTTGTGGTGGGGTTGGCCCATCTTGCTGCTGAAACCATTACTCCACCATGTGAACACACCCAGGCTGCTGTCCTGGAGGATGAGAGGTCAAGCAGCTCCAGGCATGTGAGGCAAGTCATTCTCCACCTGCCAGCCCACTCCAGAGATTTCCCAGTCAGTCCATAGAATCATGACAATTAATACATAGTTGCTCTCTCTTTTTTTAAATAATTAAAAATTATTTTTTATAAAATTTAATTCCAGTTAATATAACAGTTTTATATTACTTTCAGGTGTACATTATAGTGA
Organism: Mustela nigripes; assembly: GCF_022355385.1. Lineage (NCBI taxonomy): Eukaryota > Metazoa > Chordata > Mammalia > Carnivora > Mustelidae > Mustela > Mustela nigripes. Next base: position 38,724,986 of record NC_081563.1, on the reverse strand, counting down.
TTGATCAATTCTCTGTATTATTTATTGCTCATAACTATAAGTGCATGTTAATCCCCTACCTTCTCCAGAGAATCAGTGTGCTGCTTTAGGAGTAGTGGAGAAAGATGGAGAGCAGGTTCCTCAGTACCCTTTCAACCAGTGTGCCCTCCTTTACTTGTACTGTCACGTCTGCTTCCTGAAGTTCCCAGTGCCACGTGGCCCTGAATCTTTCAGGATCTTCTTTCTGTACTTCTTTATTTGGTGTCTTCTTAGCTTCCTGCAGTACTGCCTTTGGATTTGTCTCTCTCATTTTGCCAGTTACCATTCATTGTTCATCAGTGGTCCGCTTTTAAAAGTTTGCTATAATTTTCTCCTCTTTTTGTTTATGTGTTTTGGAAAGTTTCCTTTAGTAGGGTTTTAGGTTTTGGGAAAGAGCTGAGCCAAAGACAGGTATTCACATTGCTATTTTTGGTTCTGTGTTTTTAAAATAACATCCTCCTAGCCCACCTGCATTTTATGGTGGTAAGTGAAAGCATTGTACCCAGACTGGAAAGTGCTGGTCAGTTCAGTAGATTGAGTGAAGTCATTCACAGTTCAAAGGGCTTTTAAAAATTCACTTGTTCAGAGTTACTGTTTTGTTGTGTGTGTTTTCCCCACATACCCACACTTATTTTGTGTTAAATTTGGCTAGATGCAAGCTCCTGAAATGATTGGAGAAGTCAAAATATTTGAGGCTCTACCTTTCAGACAAGTAAACCTTATAGGGATTTAAAGGATTTTTTTGGTAGATTTTTCCTTTAAAGTTGAAAGTTTTTGAAAAAGGACAGTAAAAAAAAAAAAAACAACCACATTTAAAAGCCGGCTCTGGTCTGGTCTGAAAGCCAAAAACAGTGTTTGTTTTTCATGGTCAGCCTGTAATGCACCTCAGTTAGACGATAGAAGGGAAAAGATAAGCTTTCAGGTTTTATTGTGAATTGTATGAATAACAAGGACTGCTGGTCTGTCACATGCCGCTGTCCTTAGTCACCAGAGGCTTCTGGGGGTCCAGCTGTGGTATTGCAATGACAAGGCACTGGTTCCTGTCTCTTTTCTAAGAGCACAAGCTAGTCATTAGCTTTACTGCTCCCTGCACTTTCAAGAGCTGGGAGAGGCAGACAGGGATGTTTGCTGTGCACCCTCAGGACACCTCTAACCTTGTGAGCTCAAGAGTGTCTGGTATCCAGCAGATGGTAATCTTAGTTAAGCACGTGTGTCTGCATTTGTGCTCACTGAGCCAGTTTTGGCTTGATACCCCCACAATTGGACTGTTGTGTTGAAGTTAGCATATTGGTTTCCTAGCACTGCCATAACAAGGTACCACAGACTGAATGTGGCTTAAAAACCAGAAATTTACTCTCAGTTCTGAAGGCCAGCAGTCCGAGATCAAGGAGTCTGAGCTCAAGTGCAAGATGAAGGGGACTCTGTGGTGTGCCTTTCTTTTGGCTTCTGGTGGTTTCCTGGCTGTCTTTGGCATTGCTTGACTAGTAGGTGCCTTTTCCTTATCCTTCCCTTCATGTCCATACGGCCTTCCTGTGCTGTCTGTCTGGTCCAGATTTCTCCTTCTCCAGACACGGGTCATACTGGATTAGGGCTCAGCCCAATTACTTTGTTTTAACTTGATTACATCTGTGAAGACCCTGTCTCCAAAAAAAAGTCATATTCTGAAGTACTGGGAGTTAGGACTCCAACCTGTTTTGTTTTGTTTTTTCAACACAGTTCAACCCATAACAGGAAAAATGAAGCTCGTGCCGTTTGTGACTCTGGCTTCTCTGTGTGTGCAGGGCCACTCACAGGGGTCCTGTGGGGAGTCTGGTTAAAGGTTAAAGAGTCCTACCCTGATAGATCTTGAGGTCAATGTCAGGGTTCTTTACATTGTGGGTGAGAATGCAGATTGTTTAAAGCAAGGGCAGATGCTGCCCTTGTGTTGTTGTTGTTGTTGTTGTTGTTTTAAGATTTATTCATTTGAGATAGAGACAGAGCAAGCATGAGTGGGGGGAGGGGCAGAGGGAGAAGCAGACCCCATCCCTCCTGTGCATGCATTGCCTCCTCCGCCCCCCACCCCATTAGCTGAGCTGGGAGTCTGACATGGGACTCAATCCCAGGACCTGGAGATTATGACCTGAGCTGAAGGTAGACTCTTGGCCATCTGAGCCACCCAGGCTCCCCACGTTCTTGTATTGCTTATTGTCTGGGAAGATGAGAGCCCCAGGGCTCGCAGAAGTTGGGGCAGGGCCTCCCAGCTATACAACATAGACAGCACTTACCTACTGGGCTCTTTGCATGTACCAGGCTTTGGACAGGAAATGGGATGGGTTGGCTCCTGGTGCTGGTGAGGAGGCAGAATTCAGTTGGACATAGTGATCATTGAGGGTATACTGACTGTTAATTACAGGGATGAGGGTCCGTCCTGTGCATGGCAGGTGTTATTCATCGTTTCCAGTGTCCAGTGTGGTATCTGGCTCTTAGGCAGTCTGTGTGTGTTTGTGGGATGAATTAATGCTTTATGAATTATACACAATACATAATGAATTATGAATTAATGTAAATAATTAATGTAAATAAGACATACACTTGTATGTGTCTATTTACAAATATATGGTAGAAAAGTAGAAATAATATTCCTTCTTAAAATTTTTTTATTTTCAAAGATTTTATTTATTTATTTGACAGATCACAAGTAGGCAGAGAGACAGGCAGAGAGAGAGAGAGGAGGAAGCAGGCTCCCTGCCAAGCAGAGAGCCGGATGCGGGGCTCCATCCCAGGACCCTGAGATCGTGACCTGAGCCGAAGGCAGAGCTTTAACCCACTGAGCCACCCAGGCACCCCTAGATAATATGCCTTTTTGAGGAAGGAAAGCCTACCTCCCTGCCCAGGGAATTGGGGAGGGCTTCCTGGAAAGGATGACGTTTGAGTTGTCCATGTGGGGCAGGGGTTTGGGAGAAGGCACACTATTTCAGGTAGAGGAGGAAGGCCAAGACCTCAAAGAACTCCTTTTAAAATTGTTGCTGTTAATAACGTGTTACTATATAAGATGACTTCAGTTTCATTTATTAATGGGCCTGTCTTCTCTGCTTCTTGTCCTTTGACCAGTCCCTCTGTTTTTCTTTTCTTCTAATTCCCTTTTTAGCCCCTAGACAGGACAGGAAGGCAGGAGACTGTATTTCTGGTCTTCACTCTGTGGCTAACTTACTGGAGTGTCCATTTGTTCCTTTAAACAGTGGTTTGTACTAGGTGACTCTTTCTAGAACTAATTCAGAACAATTGGTTATTTACCCAACTATTGCCTCAAATGATGTTGACTGTTGTAAGGTAACAAGAGTTTATAAAGTGTGCTCTCTCCTACTCTGATTACGGTCTAGATGGACAAATGAGACATCCTCATGAAACAGTAACACTGTTCAGTGGTACAGGCAGTCTTTGACCTTAGGAGGTGTTAAATTAAAATGGTCAGTTTATACAGGATATTTTCCTTAGGAATGCTGATATCCAGTTCTTATGTATTATATCTGAATGTGGTTTAGTGTTGTTTTTAAAGTACATTAAATTAATTGGAAATTGTGGTACATCACACAGTTTTATTTGTGTGGTAGACTCGCTCATTGAACTGTGTGCAGTTAGTATCATTTTTCTGACACCATCTGTATTCAATATGTGTTGCTATGGAACACATTACCCCCAAATTTAGCAACTTAAAACAAGCAATGTTTATTATCTCATAGCTTCCAAGGGTCAGGAATCTGGAGTGGGTTTAGCTGGGTGGGTCTCTGCGGAGGTCCCAGTTAAGCTGTTGGCCAGGGCTGTGTTCATCTCAAGATCCAGCTGTGGTTCAAGGAGTCACTTCTAAGCTTAGTCATGTGGGTCTTGCAGGCCCTCATTTTTCACAGGCTGTTCAGTAGGGAGCTCTGTGGGTGTCTCCGGGACATGGCCGCTAGTTTCCCCTGGCATGTGATAAGAAAAGAGACAGAGGGAAGAGGGAGGGTAGGAGGGAAGGATCTTGCTAGAACATGCCACCCTTACCTGCCCCATGGCCTTCTTTATAAAGTAATCTCAGAAGTATCTTGCATCACCTCTGCTGTGTGCCATTGGTTACACTCAGCAATCCTGGGACTTTGTGGACAGGGATTATCGAAAGGCATGAATACCAAGAGATGGGGAAGGTCACATTAGAGGCTGCCTTCCAGATAGTCCCATTGTTTGGTATGGAATTAGGATGGTTTCTCCAGTACTACTTTTGAGGAAAGTAGACATAGTTCTATTTTCATAGTTCTGCAGTGCCATTTTTTTTTTTAAGGGTTTATTTGTTTGAGAGAGGGGGAGAGTGAGCACACACAGGTGCATGCATGAATGGGGGGCGGGGCAGAAAGGGAGGGAGAAGTAGATTCCCCGGTGAGCAGAGAGCCTGATGATGATGCCATGAGGGGCTCCATCCCAGGATCCCGGGATCATGACCTGAGCTTAGGGTAGACGCTTAACCAACTGAGCCATCCAGGCACCCCGTAATACCATTTTTACTGTTTTTCCCCTTCATTGTATATTTCTCTTTAGTAAGGATAAAATCACATTTAAAAAAAAATTTTCTGTTTTTAGTCAACATTTTATTTCAGCTTTTTATATGGAAGTTTTCACAGTTCAGAAAGGATGAAGAATAACATAATGAACTTCCAAGTACCCATCACCCAGTTTCAGTAACCATCAGTTCATGGCCAATTTTGTTTCCATCTGTACCCCATTGTCCTCTGTCTTGGTTATTTTGAAACAAATCCCAGTCATAATTTGATTATACATTTTTCATTATGTCTCTTTGAAAAATAGGGAGGTTTTTAAATATCTCAGTAATACCAAAAAATTTAACTATCTTTGGTAACATAAAAACAAATGAAACCATGGTTCAAATTTTCCCTGTTGTCTTATCCTTTAAAAGTATTTTTTATAGTTTGAATCTGGATCACAATGCCCATATATTGCAAATTCCAGGATATTTGTGGTTTTTTCCTTAGAATCTTAGGATTTGGGAATTGAAGATCAACATTGGTCATCTTCATTGACCTTTCATTCATCTCCATTTTTTATATATGACAGAAAATATTTTAAGACACACCTTTGGGGGACTATTGAATGTCTCAGTCCATTAAGCATCTGCGTTCAGCCCAGGTCATGATCCTAGGGTCCTGCTGCATGGGGCTCCTTGCCCAGTGGGGATCCTGCTTCTCCCTCCACCTGCTGCTCTCCCTACTTGTGCCTGCTTGCTCTCTTTCTCTCTCTCTGACAAATAAATAAAAATCTTGAAAAAAAAAAAAAAAGACATGCCTTTGAAAGAAAGTTTTCCATCCTTTGAGTCCTCTGCGTTTTGTAGGCAGTGACATGAATCTAGATCCTTATCAACTTGGATTTGGTTGGTACAAGGTATATTTATTTATTCCAGCTGTCAGTCCTCTCAGGGCCATGTGGTGTTGGTAACCACACACTTCTCCCATTTTGTCAGCTCCTCTGAAAGGTTAATATTATGAGGCATGTCTCTAAAGTAAATCCTAAGTCTTTCCGAGTGTGGTGTTCGCAATTTGCTGAGTTCCTTCCTTAGCTGTTTGGGGACATCCTGCCTTTGGTATCCTCTGCTCTGTATAGATTCTTTTGCTTATTTTTCTTCATGATAGCCTGGAAATCACTCTGTATCAATTTAGTTTTTATTTTAGGAATGTTTTGTTTTTGCTTTTTTTTTAAATACTGTATTACCATTAGCTTTAGGAGTCCATGGCATTCATTGTCTTAAATAACAGGTCACGGAGAAGGAATTCTTAGCCTGGCACTGGGAGTCTCACTCTATGCTCTTTGCCTCCTTCTGGTTTCCAGGATGAAATTAACTTAGTTTGCTATTCACGGAGCTATAGCTCCTACCTCTTAGTGATTCTAGTTGGATTTGGGAGGGAGCCTTGGTCAGGACTCCAGGTCAAACACTTAGATCCAGAAGAATGCTGAGAATCTTTGCCACGTGCTTAGAGTAAATGATTATGGGCGTTTTTTTTTTCTTGTTCTCCACAGGCCCGTCAGCTCATTTTGCAGTATGGCTTAACTCTCAGTGACCTGGACCGACACCCAGAGGTAAGGGAGAGAGGGACTGCTGTGTTTTATGTCTCCTTTTTCATGGCTGTCACTTGTGTGTGGGCTCTGGGATATCTTGTTGAATCTAGGGGAAAGGTCAGTGAGTCATACATCCCATTTCTCCTGGGATTTTGAATATTAAATTTGGCTAAGGTCACGAGAGGAGAGGTTGTTAGTTTCCAGTACATTCCTTGTGGTTTAACCCTGAGAGCTCAGTATGAGCGCCGTGAAGGGGGATTAGACAAACCCAGGGGTGGATTTAGAACTTCCCGTGGTCCTTGTATAGAAGTAGAAGAGTGAGCCAGCTCACGGAGCTTACCAACTAAGTGGAGAAGAGAAGTAATCGTGTGAGGCAGCCATGGACCTTTGAAAACAGATTACAGTGACGTGTTACGGCAAAGATGGCTGAACACATGGGTAATCGGGAGGAGACTAGAGGGGTTGAGGGTGAGCAGTGTACTCCTAGCTGGTATCTGCAGAGCTCTTCCTGTACGCTGCGTGTTACACTGGGTGCTAGGTCTGTGGTCAGCCACTTAATCTCCAGTAGTCTTGAGGACGTATACCATCATCATCCCATTTTACAGGTGTGAAACAGACAGAGAGGGCAAGCCATTTGCCAAAGCCACGCTCCCTGTAACTGGTAGAGCCTGAATATGAATTCAGATGCCTCTGGCGCTGGAGCAGTGCTGCTTAGAAGGGTTTTGTGGGGAGAGGTAAGAGCAGAGCTGTGAAGGCAGGCTGGCCAGGCCAGGAGAGAGCATTCCAGAGACGGTACTAACCTGGTCCACTCACCTGTGTCGTCCTGGAACATGCGGGCCTCTGGGGGTGAGTAAGAACCATGGGAGGGGCTTATTGGGGGATTTCTGTAGAGCCAGAGCAGAGTGAGGCAGTGCTGAGCACTGGAAGGAGTGTGGTTTGGGTGGAAGGTGGGCCTGGAACTCACACAAAGAAGGTTGCAGCCTTCTAGGCCCCAGAGAGTTGCCATGGCATCCGTAGCCTGGCCTCGGGGTTAGTGCAGGGTGGGGGGAAGCAGCGCAGGCTTTCTCTTCAGACAAACGGCAGGATCCGTGAAAGGAAGGAAGCACAGAGAAGCTGAAGCATGGTACACTTTATTTATACCTGTGCCATGTCAAACAACTTGAACTGATTTGTGCCCTGAGATTTTTTCATACTGCTGTTTTCAATAACCATACTTAAGGCTCCCACATTGTCCATGCAGAGTTTGGGCTTCCTTGATTTTTGGATCTTGAAAGATGCATGAACCCAGTTGTTCCTGACTGCTCTTGTGGTTGGTGGTAGAATTTTCTAACAGTGGGAGTGGGCGAGCCCAGACAGATGCTTTGGGGGGGGGGTCACAGTGGGGGTGCCTCAGATACTTTCCAATTGCAGATCACATCAAATGTGTGTCAGCTTTATAACTCTTCATTGGGTTTTCTCTGTCTGCTCAGAACTCCTTTCTGGGGCCCCTTGGTTGCTCAGTCATTAAGTGTCTGCCTTTGGCTCAGGTCATGATCCCAGGGTCCTAGGATTGAGCCCCGCGTCGGGCTCCCTGCTCAGTGGGAGGCCTGCTTCTCCCTCTCCCCCTGCTTGTGTTTTCTCTCTCTCTCTTGCTGTCCCTCTATCAAATAAATAAATAAAATCTTTAAAAAAACAAAGAAAAACTGTCTTTCGTCTTGGCCATATCAGCATGGAGACTTCTGAATCAGTTTTCTTAACCTTTTTTCTGTTGCCCTCCCCTCAGTGAAATTTTAATACCATAGATGTACTGTGTATCTTTTCTGTACTTGGGGGTGATGTCACCCACATTGGGATTGTGTACTCAATAATTCTAGCTCCTCCACAGAGAAGCCCATCAGTGAGAAAAGGGAGTGTAATGTTATGGGTAAGAGCTGGACCCAGGTGTGGTTCCAAACCCCATATTTCTTTCCCGGTGACCTTAGTGGAATAGCTTAACCTCTCAGAGCCCGTTTTTTTACTGCTTAAATGGGAATAACTCTACCTCGCTAATAGGGCTGCTAAGCATCTGATGAGTCTTTACATGTTCAAGCTTTACACAGAGGCCTTAATAGTTTCTGTACCTTTCCTCCCCTTCCCCCAACTCCAACACAGATTGACCTCGCAATCGATGGTGCTGATGAAGTAGATGCCGATCTCAATCTCATCAAGGGCGGTGGGTGAGTGTCATGGGGACTTTCTTGGTAAAGACTAACTGCTGGTTAATCCTCAGCAAAGCAGAGTGGAAGGCAGAATAAACAAATGGCCACTGTGCCCCATGTGAGCTTGTCTTTCTCCTCGGAATGAGATAGCCGATGGCTGTAGAGCCAGCTTGGCATTTCTAGTCGTGAGTAGTAGTCTGCTGACCGGGAACCTGGGCCTCTTTGGTGAGATTATTCATCTTAATGGGTTCTCTGTATCTGCATTCCTCTGCTGATTCAAATTTTAAAAGCTGTGTGACTCAGACCAAATACATTGTTGGGGTGAGTGTATTTGGTCTGTAGGCATTTGTGTGTGATCTTTGCCTTAAAGCCGCTCTTACCCTCTGTGAGCAGTTATATATTCATTCATTCATTTGGAGGACATTGGGTATTTCTTAAATGTTGATTGGTGGATAGGGAATGGTGAGTTGAAGAGAGTAAAGTCCTGCTCTGCTGGTTCTCATAATCCAGCAGACTGTAATGACACAATATATGTTTGAATGTTATCGTGTGTTCCGTCTGTCAAATAGTGGACGGGACAGGTTGTTCAAGGCTTGTCCTCCTCCTGTTACGTACCCCTCCATTCATGCCATGCTCATTTGACCTTCCCTGAACATAAATGCATCTTCGATAGGAGTGTACCTGGCCTGACTGGGAACCATTTTTCCCAGACTCAGGCTCATGTTTTCATAGTCCATTGACTAGAAGCAAAGCATCTTAGCTCAGGCTACCTTAACAAAATGCTGTAGACTAGGTGGCTTCAGCAGCAGTTTCTCAATGGTTCTGGAGATTCCTGGCTCCAGTTGGCTGCCCTGTCACTGTGCCCTCAGGGTAGAGAGAGAGCAAGTGAGCGCTCCGGTGTCTTTTTTCTTCTTAAGGACACTGATCCTGTCAGACCAGGGACCCCCTTATAACTGCATTTAACCATAATTACTTCCTCAGAGGCCTCATTTTCCCAGAGCACATTGGGAATTAGGGCTTTGATACAAAGTTCGGGAGGGATGCAGTTCAGTCCATTGCACAGCATGGTGGAACTAGGGATCTCCTTTAAGAAGTACAGATTAAATTTCTCAGTAAGTGGATTTGGGTTTACTGTCTCTGACCTTAGTTTTCAAATTGAGTTTGTGTCCTGCCTGTGTTCATTTGCCTCTTCCTATCTCCAGAGGCTGCCTGACCCAGGAGAAAATTGTGGCTGGCTATGCCAGCCGCTTCATCGTGATCGCTGACTTCAGGTACAGTGTTGAGTGTCCTGAGCTGTCCACTGGAGGTAGATCAGACCCCAGCCTCATCCCTGTATAGAGGAGGAAATAGAGAAAGGGAGGGGCTGTCTGACTCTCTGAGACTGATGGCTGGGACTGAGAGCAGTGTCTCGGAGGATTTTGTTCTGTTTTCCTGCTGCAGATACAAACTGCTATGTTATGTGTCCATTGGCAGGAGGAGGAGATGGCTTGTCAGTCTGGTGACAAGAGCATGTCCTCATATCCTTGGAGGGAGCTGGAGAGGAAGGACAGGCCCTGCCCACAGGCAGTGACTCAGCATGTCCTGCTTCCTCTGGGCTCACACATGACCTGTGTTGTGTGTGGTCTTTGACCCAGCTCTCAGATCCTCCTTCAAGGAGTCTGGTAGAAGGCGCTTGTGCTGGGTGCTGAGCCTGTGAATTAAAAAAAAAAAAAAAAAAATTGTATTTACTTATGAGATATTACAGTTGTAGAAAGAACATAAATAATAAACACCTGTATACCCACAAGCCAGTCATACCCAGTTTTAACATTTTTGTCGTATTTGCTTCAAATACCTTATTTCTTACATAGTAAAACCTAGTGAAAATGTTTGAAGCCCTGTGTGTTTGTCCCTGTTCTCTGCCCTTGCCTGCTTGTGATGTCTGAATTTGGTGTTCATCTATATGTACCATTGGGCTTATTTATTTTATTTTTTTGACTTTCTTCCCAGGAAAGATTCAAAGAACCTTGGGGATCAGTGGCACAAGGGAATCCCTATCGAGGTCATCCCAATGGCCTATGTCCCAGTGAGCCGAGCTGTGACCCAGAAGTTTGGGGGCGTGATTGAACTTCGAATGGCCGTCAACAAGGCAGTAAGTGGCCAGGGAGGTTTCTCAAGGGCAGTCCAAGTTCTCGGTGTAGTGTCCTCCTCTTTGCCTCAGTAGGGTCCTCTCTTATGTAGCCTGGGTAGTCAGCTTTTATTTTAATCAGGTTATTGGTTCATTTTTAGAGTACTAGCTTTATTAGTTTCTTTTTTTTCCCCTAAAGATTTTATTTTTTATTTATTTGACAGACAGAGATCACAAGTAGGCAGAGAGGCAGGCAGAGAGAGAGGAAGGGAAGCAGGCTCCCCGCCGAGCAGAGAGCCTGATGAGGGGCTCGATCCCAGGACCCTGGGATCACAACCTGAGCTGAAGGCAGAGGCTTTAACCTGAGCCACCCAGGTGCTCCAGCTTTATTAGTTTCTATATTCAAACTCATGTAGCTATTACTACACTTAATGCAGTGCTTGTTCTATGTAGACGTGGGGGGAATTGATTCTTTCTCTGGGTCCCTGGACTGGCAGGCTTCACAGCAGCTAAAAATGGGCTTTGGGAAGTGCCCCGGGGCAGGAAGTTTTCCAGGTTCCATGGTATAATTTCCCTTTTCTCCTCTTACTTTGTTCTTTTATTGAATGGGACAAGAAATAGAATTTCCTGGGGGATGTGAACCCCTCCTTAGGAATACACTCCAGAGACTTAGTGGAAATGTTTTCTTCAGCTTTTTTCCCCTCCTACACTTAAATAAACAAACTAGCAAAAGTAATAACCTAAAAACTAAGTGTAATTTTAGATAAAACTGTATAACAAGTTTGGAAGATACAGAAGACAAAACAAATGATCTGTAACTCTACCCTGATGCATTTTTATATTGATTTTTTTTTTTTTTTCCTGGTGTTTCTCTGATGTTTGAAAAATCAGTTCTAATCCTTGTGGTTGTACAGAGCTCTGAGTCTGGTCCCCTCTATAGCTGAAAAGCCTTGAGACTGTTGGGGGGGTGGTTCCCTCTTGAGACCCGGGCGACGCCACATGAGAGCTCCAGCATCCTGCCTTCCTGGGGCCCTTCAGTGAACTCCCACTGTGTTGCCTCCAGCCTGTGGGAGTGGCCTAGTTTCCCTGCCTGTGACTATAGTGTTCTGTCAACATTTGTGGTCCCAAATGCCTTCTCCTGCTCTAGAAATTTTGGATTAATTATCTAAAACTACCCCCTGCCTTTTTTCCTTTTTGGACCCCAGAACACATCTCTGCTTCCTCTTTTGGTGTGAGTGATGGGTACAGTAGCACTGTCTTCTTTTGCGTTATTGGGCACCCAGTGAGAGGCGGTAAGACTGTTGCACCACGTGGATAGTTGGCTTCTGTTGCTGTCGTTTTTCATTCTAACAGCAGCTAAGAACTGTCGAACCCTTCCTGTGAGTCCTCACTGTGGTGAATGCTTACCCATATGGTTTATATGCAAGCTGCCTTTCAAGTATGAATCCTTACCCCTTCGTGGAGTTGAGGAATCTGAGGCTCACAGGGCTTAATGGCTTCTCTGAGCCTCCTCTGTATGCATGTGGCTTCAAGACTCAAATTCTGACACCAAAGCTCCTGCTCATTACTTCTTCATGGCACTGCCTTCTAGAAAGCATGAGGCAGGGGTACTGGCTAGAGCGGGTCAATTAAGATACTTGTCTTTGGGTGTCCCCTTCACTTTCCTGCCTGCCTGTATCTACATCCTCTGTAAATGTGGAAAATTTTACCTTCCAGGGTCCTGTGGTGACGGATAATGGGAATTTTATCCTGGACTGGAAGTTTGATCGGGTGCACAAATGGAGTGAAGTGAACACAGCTATCAAAATGATCCCAGGTGATGTGAGTGGGGTTCGTTGAGTGTAGACACCCAAGCACCTTGTAACTGTCCCCTGCCTCTGACCATAGGAGGCATGATGGGTGTGGGTTTTATAAAACTTGGTTGGAAAGAAAAATTTCCTTTGTACCGTGCTTGGAGTTTCTGACATTGTGCCTTTGCTTCCCGCATCATTTCCCTCCCACCCCCATAGTTACTGCTTACCTAGCGGGCTTGTTGGTTATGCATTTCACAAGTCACTTATTTGGGATAGGCTTGGAGCGGATGGAGTGTCAGAGGGGTTTGCCTTGAAAAAGCTTACCCTCTCTGCATAGAGCCTTCCCTTCCAGAAACTTGACTTAGTTCTTTCATTTTTGTGGGCTCTCTGCTTGAGTAGTGGGGTAAAATGACTCCATTCGCCCATACTCATCAGGTACGTACCACAGGTGCTGCCCTACAGGTGCTGCCCCACATGTTAACAGGGAAAGCTCCCACCCTAGAGCATGGAAGCAGCCACAGGGAGAGGTCACGTGTATCCTGGGGAAGCTGTGCGTAGAGCCATGCCTACAGAGAAGATGGAGTATGCTGAATTTGCTAGAGAAGTACCAAGAGTCTACAGTGCCCTTAGGTTGCTTTCTTTGGGGAATGTGGGAAAGTTCATGGAAGACAGGTGGCTTTTGACCTGTGCCTTAGCACAGTGTAATCTAGACGCTGACTAAATGTTTACAAATGTCTGTTTGATTCGCCAGTTGGATGAGATAGTTATAGAGCAACGACTTGCCCAAGGGCTGTGTTGCCAAGAGGGGAGCCCTGAGTTGTCTGCCTCTAGACCTTGAACCTTCAGTCCTTCTTCGGGTGCCAGGTTGAGGAGGGGTGGTGGTATGGCATGAACAACTGGGGTGGGAGAGCTTCTAATGCACGTAGCAGGGATCTGGGCCCATGGGTATGGCTTGGTGGGCAGTGTGGAGGTGAGTTACGTGTCCAGACCGGAGGAGGTACTGAAAGCCCATGCCAGAGGGTCAGATGGAGGAAGCAGTTGTGAGAGACATCAGTCTTAAGGTATTGAGGAAGCAGTTGTGAGAGACAACAGTCTTATGGTGTTGAGAGACCAAGATTCTGACTGGGAAGATTCCATGGTATAGAGTATTGGGCACAGAACTGACTGACTGGCTAATGGGGCAGGTAAGGTCAGTCGAGCAGATTGTAGTGGCTGAGAGTAGGTTCAGGAACAGACTGCTTGGGTGAGGTTCCTGACCCAGCCTCAGTCTGTCAGTGTGAACTTCGTGCAGTTAGTTAACGTCTCCGTGACTCACTTTCTTCTTCTGTAAAAGAAGCTAATACTAGTGCCTACTTCATAGGATTTTTGGATTAAATGAGTTAACATGATGCCTAGTGCATAAAGGAATGTTTGTTGAATGAATAAATCCCTAGGAAGAAAGCATAGTATTGTTTGTTGATTGAATGAATAAATCCCTGGGAAGAAAGGATAGTATTGTTTGTTGAATGAATAAATCCCTGGGAAGAAAGGATAGAATTGTCACCATTAATTAAATGTGCTAGATTGTAAGTTATCTGTGTTATTTGGGAATGAAAAAGGTATGACTATATGCCCTGTAATAAGGAGCTAATTCTTCTAGCCTTCCTTTAGTCTGCTGTTTAGTCTTCCACTGACAGTCTCATAGCAGAAGCTTTAAGCAAAAAAGAGGAGTTGAATTATGCTTTTTCTCTCATTTAGTATTCTCACTTAATGGAAGAAGTAATGAACCAAGAGGGCAAGAAGAAGAGAAGATGTAGAGGTCACTCTTAGCAAAATGGGAGCATTTGCCCCTGATGATAAACCCAGGGGATTGTAGAGGAAGCAGCCCAGTTAAGTTGACATGTAAAATTAACCATCATAGTTGTTAAATATTACAATTTTAGACAATGCTGAATTTGATCATTGAAATTTTATTACAGACAGTACGTGCACCTGTAGTCATGAGAAATATGTGTCTCTCATTTCCTTTCCTGTAATATTTATTTTTTGTATTAGGGTAATATTGATCTCCTTTAATTTCCTGGAAGCATTTGTGTAAAAATAGGCATCATTTCTTCTTTAGGACTGTAATAAAATTCACCAGTGAAACCTAAAAAAAAAAAAAGGAAGTAGCTCATCAGTGTGGGCGCCGTTCCTCTGTAGGTAGATTTCTTGCAATGCCCACTAGGTAGCTCTCTTGCTCCTGCTTAGACCTTCTTGGCTTTTTGAGACATTGAGCAGTCCCTTATGAGGAAGTTTCACCTATATTTGCCCTCTGCCTCAGTAAGTGGGAGCTACAGCCTAGAAAAGTTGAGAATCTCAGGAATTTAAACCAAAGAAAATGAAAAAAGAAAGGCTAAATGTTAAATCATGCTAACCAGAAGCATTGGTGTGGTTCATTGCCTCTCCTGTTTTCTCTCTTCTTTTCCTGATTTGGTCTCTTATGGTACGGCTGGGCCAAAATCCAGGGAAGGGAAGAAAAATCTGTCTGTCCCTGTTGCCCTGTCCTTGCTCCACATATATTTATGTATGTGAGGGCACTTAGAGGACAGCTGGACTGGTGCCTGGCTGGTCACTCCTTCCCTCGGATGTTCCACTGGGTTCCACCCAGAGCACAGGGTGTCTGTAGGACGGCCAAAGCTCATGGATTCTGGGCTCCATGCTCACAGTGAGCCACCTCTGCCCTTTCCACTACTGGTGGTGGTCAGTAACCTAAAGAGGGGGTGCTCTAAGGTAAGACCTTCAGCTCTTGCCTTTCATCTCTGCTCTTTTTCTGAAGCCTTTTCTGAACCTGGTTTGACTTCCCTTGGATCAGGGGGAGCTGTCACCTCGTATTACAGAACTGCTGGAATGGATGGGTCTTTTGTGGAAAACAAAACTCCAGCTGAGCAGGGGTCCTAATGCAGATTCGATCCCAGGGCGCTGGGATCATGATGTGAGCAGATGCTCAACTGACTGAGCCACCCAGGCATCCCTTAAAATTCTTTTTAATTGACATTGTTCAGTATTATAAGAATAAGGGTGAAAAGTCTCTTCTTTCCCCCCACCTTTCCCCCTGTCAGATGGTGCTAAGTTGTCCTGCATTGATTGCACCAGTTTACCCCTCTACTAACAATTTTCCCTACACACTTATCCATCAGACTTGTTTTCCTGATAGTTGAACAGTATTATATCATTGTGGTATTGTGTATATATAAATATTTTCAGTAAATGTTGCTTACAGTTGTGGTTAATTTGCATCACTGGATAGTATTCCATCATATTTATATGTCTGAAGAAAGATGTTTGTATAGCCATTTACTCTTGATGGCATT
Organism: Mustela nigripes; assembly: GCF_022355385.1. Taxonomy (NCBI): domain Eukaryota; kingdom Metazoa; phylum Chordata; class Mammalia; order Carnivora; family Mustelidae; genus Mustela; species Mustela nigripes. Next base: position 38,709,484 of record NC_081563.1, on the reverse strand, counting down.
GGAGTGTTGCCAGTTTTTAGCTGTTAGGAAAAGTGCTGCTATGAACATGAACATTCTTGTATACATGTCTTTTGATGACCATATGTGTGCCTGCCTTTTGCATATATACCCAGGAGTAGAATTGCTGAATTGTTCAGTATGAATTTGTTCAGCTTTAGAAGATGTACTAACAGATGGTTTTGCCAAAGTGGTTTTGCTAGTGTGTACTCCTACTATCTGAGTGGGAGTGTCTTTGCACTCTAGTCAGATTTCGTTACGTGTTCATTTTGGTGAGTGTGTAGTGGTATCTTGTCATTTTCATATGCATTCTCTTTTCATTAATTAGTCTGAGCACCATTTCTAATGTTTATTGGCCATTTTACACGGCCTCTTTTGTAAAGTACCTTCTTAAGTTTTTGGTCCATTTTTCTGCTAGGTTGTCTGTCTTACTGATTTGGAGAATTTTTTATGTATGTTGATGCAAGTCTTCTGTTGGATTTATGCATTGCAAATGTCTTCTTACACTCTGGGGGGAAAAGTTCTAAGGCCAGTCGTATGAGGATAACGAGGTGTGCAAATTGCCAGAGCAGTCTTGAGAAAGAACAAGGCTGACGGTAGCACAATCCCAGATTTCAAGGTATGCAACAAAGTTGTATAATCAAACCAGGATGGTACTGTCACAAAAGTGGTCACATTAATCAGTGGAACAGAAAAGAAAGTTTAGAAATAAACTCATGCATCTATGGTCAGTTAACCTACGACAAAGAAGGCAAGAATATACAATGGGGAAAAGACAGTCCTTTCTAAAATGGTGTTGGATTGACTGGACAGCTACATGCAAAAGAATGAAACTGGACCACTTTGTTTTTTTTTTTCTTTTTTAAAAAAATTTTTAATTATTTATTTTTTATTTTTTTGTAAGCATATAATGTATTTTTATCCCTAGGAGTACAGGTCTGTGAATCACCAGGTTTATACACTTCACAGCACTGACCATAGCACGTACCCTCCCCAGTGTCCATAACCCCACCCCTCTCTCCCCGCCCCCCCCCCCCCCCCACCCCTCAGTTTGTTTTGTGAGATTGAGTCACTTATGGTTTGTCTCCCTCCCAATCCCATCTTGTTTCATTTATTCTTCTCCTACCCCCCAAACCCCCCACATTGCATTTCCACTTCCTCATATCAGGGAGATCATATGATAGTTGTCTTTCTCTGATTGACTTATTTCGCTAAGCCATTGCAAATGGCAAGATTTCATTTCTTTTGATGGTTGCATAGTATTCCATTGTATATATATACCATATCTTCTTTATCCATTCATCCTTTGTTGGACATCTAGGTTCTTTCCATAGTTTGGCTGTTGTGGACATTGCACATTTGGGTGCACATGCCCCTTCAGATCACTAGTTTGTATGTTTAGGGTAAATACCCAATAGTGCAATTGCTGGGTCATAGGGTAACTCTATTTTCAACTTTTTGAGGAACCTCCATGCTGTTTTCCAGAGCGGTTGCACCAGCTTGCATTCCTACCAACAGTGTAGGAGGGTTCCCCTTTCTCCGCATCCTCTCCAGCATCTGTCATTTCCTGACTTGTTAATTTTAGCCATTCTGACTGGTGTGAGGTGATAATCTCATTGTGGTTTTGATTTGTATTTCCCTGATGCCAAGTGATGTGGAGCACTTTTTCATGTGTCTGTTGGCCATCTGGATGTCTTCTTTGCAGAAATGTCTGTTCATGTCCTCTGCCCATTTCTTGATTGGATTATTTGTTCTTTGGGTGTTGAGTATGCTAAGCTCTTTACAGATTTTGGATACTAGCCCTTTATCTGATATGTCGTTTGCAAATATCTTCTCCCATTCTGTCAGTTGTCTTTTGGTTTTGTTAACTGTTTCCTTTGCTGTGCAAAAGCTTTTGGTCTTGATGAAATCCCAATAGTTCATTTTTGCCCTTGCCTCCCTTGCCTTTGGCAATGTTCCCAGGAAGAAGTTGCTGCACCTGAGGTCAAAGAGGTTGCTGCCTGTGTTCTCCTCAAGGTTTTTGATGGATTCCTTTCTCACATTGAGGTCCTTCGTCCATTTTGAGTCTGTTTTCGTGTGTGGTGTAAGGAAATGATCCAGTTTCCTTTTTTTGCATGTGGCTGTCCAATTTTCCCAACATCATTTGTTGAACAGACTGTCATTTTTCCATTGGACATTCTTTCCTGCTTTGTCAAAGATTAGTTGACCATTGAGTTGAGGGTCTGTTTCTGGGCTCTCTATTCTGTTCCATTGATCTGTGTGTCTGTTTTTGTGCCAGTACCATACTGTCTTGATGTGACAGCTTTGTAATAGAGCTTAAAGTCTGGAATTGTGATGCCACCAACTTTGGCTTTCTTTTTCAATATTCCTTTGGCCTTTCGAGGTCTTTTCTGGTTCCATGTAAATTTTAGGATTATTTGTTCCATTTCTTTG
>NC_081563.1:38700053-38702054 GCF_022355385.1 Mustela nigripes | reverse complement strand
GAGTACTTTATAGTTTTCTGAGTATAGATTCTTTGCCTCTTTGGTTAGGTTTATTCCTAGGTATCTTATGGTTTTGGGTGCAACTGTAAATGGGATCGACTCCTTAATTTCTCTTTATTCTGTCTTGTTGTTGGTGTAGAGAAATGCAACTGATTTCTGTGCATTGATTTTATATCCTGACACTTTACTGAATTCCTGTACAAGTTTTAGCAGTTTTGGGGTGGAGCCTTTTGGGTTTTCCACATGTAGTATCATATCATCTGCAAAAAGTGATAATTTGACTTCTTTGCCAGTTTGGATGCCTTTAATTTCTTTTTGTTATCTGATTGCTGAAGCTAGGAATTCTAGTACTATGTTGAATAGCAGTGGTGATAATGGACATCCCTGCCGTGTTCCTGACCTTAGCAGAAAAGCTTTCGGTTTTTCTCCATGGAGAATGATATTTGCGGTGGGTTTTTCATAGATGGCTTTGATGATATTGAGGTATGTGCCCTCTATCCCTACACTTTGAAGAGTTTTGATCAGGAAGGGATGCTGTACTTTGTCAAATGCTTTTTCAGCATCTATTGAGAGTATCATATGGTTCTTGTTCGTTCTTTTATTAATGTATTGTATCACATTGATTGATTTGCGGGTGTTGAACCAACCTTGCAGCCCTGGAATAAATCCCACTTGGTCATGGTGAATAATCTTTTAAATGTACTATTGGATCCTATTGGCTAGTATTTTGGTGAGAATTTTTGCATCTGTGTTCCTCAAGGATATTGATCTGTAATTCTCTTTTTTGATGGGATCCTTGTCAGGTTTTGGGATCAAGGTGATGCTGGCCTCATAAAATGAGTTTGGAAGTTTTCCTTCCATTTCTATTTTTTGGAACAGTTACAGGAGACTAGATATTAATTCTTCTTTAAATGTTTGGTAGAATTCCCCTGGGAAGCCATCTGGCCCTGGGCTTCTGTTTGTTTGGAGATTTTTTTTTTTTTTCAAAGATTTTTTTTGTTTATTTGACAGACAGAGATTACAAGTAGGCAGAGAGGCAGAGAGAGGAGGAAGCAGGCTCCCTGCTGAGCAGAGAGCCCGATGTGGGACTCAATCCCAGGACCCTGAGATCATGACCTGAGCCGAAGGCAGAGGCTTAACCCACTGAGCCACCCAGGCGTCCCTGTTTGGAGATTTTTGATGACTGTTTCAATCTCCTTACTGGTTATAGGTCTGTTCAGGTTTTCTGTTTCTTCCTGGTTCAGTTGTGGTAGTTTATATGTCTCCAGGAATGCATCCATTTCTTCGAGATTATCAAATTTGTTGCCATAGAGTTGTTCATAATATGTTCTTATAACTGTATTTCTTTGGTGTTGGTTGTGATCTCTCCTCTTTCATTCATGGTGATTTTATTTATTTGGGTCCTTTCTCTTTTCTTTTTGATAAGTCTGGCCAGGAGTTTATCAATCTTATTAATTCTTTCAGAGAACCAGCTCCCAGTTTCATTGATTTGTTCTATTGTTTTTTTGGTTTCTATTTCATTGATTTCTGCTCTGATCTCTATGATTTCTCTTCTTGTGCTGGGTTTAGGCTTTCTTTGTTGTTCTTTCTCTAGCTCCTTTAGGTGTAGGGTTAGGTTGTGTATTTGAGACCTTTCTTGTTCCTTGAGAAGGGCTTGTACCGCTATATATTTTCCTCTCAGGACTGCCTTTGCTGTGTCCCAAAGATTTTGAACAGTTGTGTTTTCATTATCATTTGTTTCCATGATTTTTTTCAGTTCTTCCTTAATTTCTTGGTTGACCCATTTATTCTTCAGACGTATGCTTTTTAGTTTCCATGTATTTGGGTTCTTTCCAAATTTCCTCTTGTGATTGAGTTCTAGCTTCAGAGCTTTGTGGTCTGAAAATATGCAGGGAATGATCCAAATCTTTTGATACTGGTTGAGACCTGATTTGTGACCCAGGATGTGATCTATTCTGGAGAATGTTCCATGTGCACTAGAGAAGAATGTGTATTCTGTTA
>NC_081563.1:38619115-38699953 GCF_022355385.1 Mustela nigripes | reverse complement strand
TTGTGGTCTGAAAATATGCAGGGAATGATCCAAATCTTTTGATACTGGTTGAGACCTGATTTGTGACCCAGGATGTGATCTATTCTGGAGAATGTTCCATGTGCACTAGAGAAGAATGTGTATTCTGTTGCTTTTGGATGAAATGTTCTGAATATATCTGTGATGTCCATCTGGTCCAGTGTGTCATTTAAGGCCTTTATTTCCTTGTTGATCTTTTGCTTGGAAGATCTGTCCATTTCAGTGAGGGGAGTTTTAAAGTCCCCTACTATTATTATATTATTGTTGATGTATTTCTTTGATTTTGTTATTAATTTGTTTATATAGTTGGCTGCTCCCATGTTAGGGGCATAGGTATTTAAAATTATTAGATCTTCTTATTGTACAGACCCTTTGAGTATGATGTAGTGTCCTTCCTCATCTCTTGTTATAATCTTTGGCTTAAAGTCTAATTGATTTGATACAAGGATTGCCACCCCAGCCTTCTTCCGATGTCCATTAGCATGGTAAATTGTTTTCCACCCCCTTACTTTAAATCTGGAGGTGTCTTTGGTTCTAAAATGAGTTTCTTATAGGCAGTGTATTGATGGGTTTTGTTTTTTTATCCATTCTGATGCCCTGTGTCTTTTGATTGGGGCATTTAGCCCATTAACATTCAGGGTAACTATTGAGAGATAGGAGTTTAGTGCCATTGTATTGCCTGTAAGGTGACTGTTACTGTATATTGTCTGTTCCTTTCTGATCTACTACTTTTAGGGTCTCTCTTTGCTTAGAAGACCCCTTTCCATATTTCCTGTAGAGCTGGTTTGGTGTTTGCAAATTCTTTCAGTTTTTGTTTGTCCTAGAACCTTTTTCTCTCTCCTGTTTTCAATGATAGCCTAGCTGGATATAGTATTCTTGGCTGCTTATTTTTCTCGTTTGGTGCTCTGAATATATCATGCCAGTTCTTTCTGGCCTGCCATGTCTCTGTGGATAAGTCTGCTGCCAGTCTAATATTTTTACCCTTGTATGTTACAGACTTCTTTTCCCGGGCTGCTTTCAGGATTTTCTCTTTGTTGCTAAGACTTGTAAATTTTCCTCTTAGGTGATGCGGTGTGGACCTATTCTTACTGATTTTGAGGGGGGTTCTCTGCACCTCCTGGATTTTGATGCTTGTTCCCTTTGCCATATTAGGGAAATTCTCTACAATAATTCTCTCCAATATACCTTCTGCTCCCCCTCTCTCTTTCTTCTTCTGGAATCCCAATTATTCTAATGTTGTTTCATCTTATGGTGTCACTTATCTCTCGAATTCTCCCCTCATGGTCCAGTATTTGTTTGTCTCTCTTTTACTCAGCTTCTTTATTCTCTGTCATGTGGTCTTCTATATCACTAATTCTTTCTTCTGCCTCATTTATCCTAGCAGTGAGAGCCTCCATTTTTGATTGCACCTCATTAATAATTTTTTTTATTTCAACTTGGTTAGATTTTAGTTCTTTTATTCTCCAGAAAGGGCTTTTATCTCTCCAGAGATGGTTTCTCTAATATCTTCCATGCCTTTTTTGAGCATGGCTAGAACCCTGAGAATCGTCATTCTGAACTCTAGATCTGACATATTACCAATGTCCATATTGATTAGGTCCCTAGCCTTTGGTATTGCCTCTTGTTCTTTTTCTTTTGTGGTGAGTTTTTCCACCTTGTCATTTTGTCCAGATAAGAATATATAAAGGAGCAAATAAAATACTAAAAGGGTGGCAAAGACCCCAGGAAAATGCGCTTTAGCCAAATCAGAAGAGATCCCAAATCATGGGGGGGAGAAAGGGGATAAAAAGAATTTCAGAAAAAAAAATTAAAAAAAAAAAAAAAAGAAAAATTAAAAAAAAATATATGTTAGACTGGTGAGTAGAACAGGGTCACCCACTTAATTTTGGGAGTATTTTGGTCTCTTAGAAGAAACTACCTCCCAAAAATATAAAGAATGAAAAACATATATAAGGGTAAACACAATGAAGGGATGGAATATTCCTATAAAGATGAAAAAAAAATTTTTTTTTTAATTTCGAAAAAAGGAGTTGATAAAGTTAGTTGGTTGGGAGAATAAAGAAAAAGAAAGTGGGGAGATTTTGCTTGGGGTGGAGAATAGAACAAGTCCGGAACTAGAGTTAGGGCATATTTTGATCTATTAGAAGTTGTACCCCAAATTTTTTAGAAGAAAAAACCCTGTGTGTATACAAAAAATAAAGTTAGATACAATGAAGGATAAAATATGACTATAATAATGAAGGTTCATAAAAGATCATTGTTATTATTTTTTTTTAAAGATTTTTTTTATTTACCTGACAAAGATCACAAGTAAGCAGAGAGACAGGCAGAGAGAGAGAGGTGGAAGCAGGCTCCCTGCAGAGCATAGAGCCCGACGCGGGGCTCGATCCCAGGACCCCGGGATCACGATCTGAGCCGAAGGCAGAGGTTTTAACCCACTGAGCCACTCAGGCGCCCCTATTATTAATTTTTTTTAATGAAAGGTATTGTTAAGATAAACCAGTTAAAAATGTTAAAAGAGGAAAGGGTAAAAGTTAAAAAAAATTTAGAAGATGAAAAAAAATAAAATAAAAAAAAATTAAATTAACTGCAAGATTAGAATTAACTGCGTGGGGAGAAAGCCATGAATTCCCTGCTTTGCTTTCTCCTCCTCTAGGATTCTGCTGTTCTCCTTGGTACGTGATCTTGGTCTTTGCTGGATTTCTTGTTGATCTTCTGGGGGAGGGGCCTGTTGTAGTGATTTTCAAGTGTCTTTGCCCCAGGTGGAATTGCAGGGCCCTTACCAGGGGCCCAGCTAAGTAACCCGCTTGGGTTCACTTTCGGGAGCTTTTGTTCCCCGAACGCTTTCCGTAGAGTTCCTGAGGCCGGGAGTGAAAATGGCAGCCTCCCAGTCTCTGACCTGGAGGAGCTAAGCTTGGGGCCCCACTCCTCAGTGCACCCCCAGAGAAAAGCACTCAATCACCTGTGTCCCTGGCCTCTGGCTGCCCTCCGAGCTCCCCCAGCCTGTGACTGGTTCAAGGTAACCCAGAGCTGAGAGCTCACGCCTCAGCTCTGTCTCTTTGGCTGGCTTCCCCGCTCTAATACATGCGAGCTCTGCAGCACTCAGACACCCCCGATCCTTCCGTGACCCCGCGGGACCTGGGGCCATGCTGACTCCGTGTGGGCTTCACCCCAGTTTAGCCTCTGGAGTGATGTCCCTCAATGGAGCAGACTTTTTAAAAGTCCTGATTTTGTGCTCTGTTGCTCTGTCGCTTGTTAGGAGCTGGCCCTCCTGCCATGGTCTATCTTCCCGTTGCTTTGGATTCATTTCTCCACTGGTCCTACCTTTCAGAAAGTGGTCGATTTTCTGTTTCTAGAATTGTTGCTGTTCTTCTCTTCGGTCTCCTGTTGGATTTGTAGATGTTCGCAATGGATTGATAAGCTATCTAGCTGATCTCCTGCTACCTGATGTAGTCTCAGCCTGCTATTTCTCTGCCATCTTCTAATTCTTTACCGAAACTGGACCAGTTTTCTTACACCACACAAAAGTAAACTCAAAATGGGTTCCAAGTGTGAGACCTGAAGCCATGAAACTCCTGAAAGAAAATAGGCAGTAAAGATATTGGCTTAAGAACATTTTTTTCTGGATCTTCTCCCCAGGCAAGGAAAGAAAAGCAAAAATAAAATATTGGGACTGTATCAAACTGAAAAGCTTTTGCACAGTGAAGGAAATCATCAACAAAATGAAAAAGCAGCCTACTGAATGGGAGAGCATATCTGCAAATGCTATATCCAATAAGGACTTAAAATGTAAAATATATAAAGAACTCTTACAACTCAACACAAAAAACCAATAACATAATTAAAAACTGGGCAGAGGACCTCCATAGACATTTTTTCCAGAGAAGACATAACGATGGCTAAAATCACAAGCTGATCGGCATCACTAATCATCAGGGAAAAGCAAATTTAAAACCACAAAGAGATACCACCTTATACCTGTCAGAATGACTAGAATAAAAAAAATAAGAAATAACAATTGTTAAAAAAAAAAAAACCAAAAAGAAATGTTGGTGAGAATGTGGGGAAAAGAGAACCCTTATTCTCTGTTGGTGGGAAGGGAAATTGGTGTAACTACTGTGGAAAACCATATGGAGGTTCCTCAAAAGATTAAAAAGTATTGTATGATCCAGTAATTCCACTGCTGGGTATTTTACCCAAAGAAAATGAAAACAGTAATTTGAAAAGATGTATGCACCTGTGTTGATTGGAGCATTATTTGCAATAACCAAGATGGGGAGCAGCATCAGTGTCTGTTGACAGATGAATGGATAAAGATTTGGTACATATGTGCAATGGGATTTTACTCAGCCATAAAAAAGAATGAGATCAAGCCATTTTCAACAATGTGGATGGACCTAGGGTATTATGCTAAGTGAAGTAAGTCATGGAAAGACAGATACCATATAATTTCACTTACATGTGCGATCTATAAAATAAGACAAATGAACAAACAAAACAACCAGAAACAGACTGTTGGTTGCTTGAGGGGAGGGGAGGGGGATAGGCAAAATAGGTGAAAGGGTTTTCGAAGTCTAAAGTTACAGTTAGAAAATAAGTACATCATGGAGATGAAAAGTATGGAATAGGAAGTATAGTCAGTTATATTGTAACAACTTTATATGGTGACAGATGGAAACTACATTTACCACTGTGTGGTACTGTACTTCAATTTTAAAGAAAAAAGGACAATAACTAGGAGTCGGGGTTACTTAGAATAGTTATGGAGTCTCTGAAGAGATGACTTGTCATCTGATATCTGAAGGACAGAGAAGAACTATCTCCTTGGACGTGCTCTAAGATGTAGACCAGCAAGCAGAAGAGCATGAGCAAAGACCCTGAGGCAGGAAAAAAGTTGGCACATTTGGGTATAGTAGAAAGCCAAGATGGCAGGGGAGAAAGAGATTGCAGGAAGAAATAAAAATAATCTGAATCTCTCTTCATTGTTCTGAGAGAGGAAAGACTTCAGACCTGTCATTTTGTCCTGTACTGCTCATAGCAGTTGCATATGATCCTGTACTGCTCATAGCAGTTGCATATGATCCTTGACTCTCTGGAGTTGGGAAATTGAAACTTAATGCTTTTATCCATCCTTCATCCTGCAGGTGTGGTGGACACAGGCCTTTTCATTAACATGGCTGAGAGAGTCTACTTCGGGATGCAGGACGGCTCTGTGAACATGAGGGAGAAGCCTTTCTGTTGACCCTGCAGGAGCAGAGTGTGTTCACCTAGGTGGACATGCCTCTCCAGGAATCTTTGCCTTAATGTACCTGTGCCAGAGGGAGAGCTGGTGGTGGAGGGGGGGGGGGGGGGGGGGGTTAACTCCAGTCTTCTGAAGTATTGTTATTTAATGTCTTTTTAAAAAGAGAGTTATAAACATATATATTTTTACTATTAAAAAATACTCAGTTTTTTTTTATTAAAGTAGAACTTGATTTCATGTTTTATATGAAATATTTACCAAAAAAAAAAAAAAAAAAAAGGAAAGGGACTATCTTTTAAACTTTTAACTTGAGTCTGCTGGTTAAGCTTCTGAATATTGGGTTTGCTGAGAAATGTAAATCAAACCTTTTCTTTAAACTGGTAAAATGAAGGGCCCAGCCAGCAGTGATTCCCTGATGCCTTACTGGAAATGTTAGAGTTTACTTTTCTACCACACTGTTTTGTCGTTAGTTTTTGTTGTGATAACGCACAATCCTCAGATACATATTTTAAGATGAGGTTTACAAAAGTCTGGCGAGTGGAGCAGTGTGGTGTGTAGTGACTCAGAGTGTAAACTGTCAGGGAGAAGATGGGGTTCTTCCAGACACTTGTCGTGGGAAGCAGTTGGCCAGAAACACTTGCCAGTACTGCCAAAGCACTGCTGTGAAATGTGAAATACTTTTAAATAATTGTTTTTGTTGTTAATATTTTTCCTGTTCCTTTGTTATTACTTGCATGGTTCATCGTCAGAAGTTGTCATTTCCTTACATTGTTTGAGAGTTGAAATAAAACAGTATGGTGCCGTTTTGACTCTGAGTCTTTACTCTTTGCAGTAGTTTTGCAGTAAAATAGGGATCAGTTTTGTACACCAGTTTACACTGGATCATTGACAAGGAGTGGAACTTACTCGAGAAATCTTGAGCCAAAGACTTGGTAAATATTTCCTTTATAATAGAGCTGGCTTAATGTCGGTTTTATTCCAGAGACTTTTGTCAAACAAAATGTATTTTCTTTGTTAATGGAAGATAACTCAGCTAAACAAGTCACCAGTTATCCCCAGGAGATGTATTAGTCTGACCATTAGTCCCCGAAGCTAGTGAGCATTAAGCAGGTTCCTTGTATTCCCTCTTTATTCTCACTGATCTCCAGATTGTGTCCCCAGTGGGCATTGTGCCATCCACAAGGCCTCAGAGATGGGGAGAGGGAAGGCTATCATCAGCCCGGTGGTCATTCTGGATGGGACTGGAGTTCATGCTGAGAACCTTCATATCCCCTGTTCCGGCCTGCACGAGACTCCGGGCAGTCCTTGCGGTCAGCGCGTCCTGGGGTCGCAGCCTTGGACTGTAGCCTCCGTCCCTGCTAATCCAGGGGCCCGAATGAAAGGCAACAGCACTTTAAGGAGGCTCTCTGTTTCTTGCCAAGTTCCTTTTCTTTTTCTTCACTCTCAAGTACTCTTTAAAAATGTTGCCTCGCACTGTGTTAGGAAACGTGTTGTTAGGAGCACTTTGTTTTTGAGCCGCTTCTGGTCTAGATGATAGGTAAGCTCTGCATGAAACGGGTGCTAGATCCTAGCCAAGAGAACTTGATAGAACTAATATTTGAGATCCTTTCAAGCTCTTGTGGCGTGGGTTTAAGTTCAGGGATAAAGATAAACAACAAAGCTAAACTGGGTTTCTGAAAAACACCTGCACACTCCACATCACATGGCCATTCTCAGTGGCTTTCAGGGGCGTTCACACCTGTGGCCAGAAGGCAGCCCCTGTGAGTGTTGACGTGAGGTTTTCCTTCTCGCGAAAAAACCCCTGCTATGCTTGAGACACACATACAGACATTTATTCTAGAGGTAAATTCTGATTGAAGGTTCTTCAATGAAATTGTTACCAAATGTGATCTTGCAGGTGATAGATGGAAAAAAATTGCAGGCACATAGTGGATTGGGCACAGGGCAGGCCGCTGCCCATCTGGTGTTTTCGAAAGGTTATGGCCGAGTTAAACAGTCAGGCTTCTGGGAGGCATCAAAGGGGGAAAATCACTTGCATTTGAATAAGATTGACTCAATTTTGGTTTCTGCTAGAGCTCAAAGTTTTGATTCATTTATCAGCCTTTCTCTGAGTTCCCATCACATGCCAATTCTAGTGGGCGCTCATGGGAGGGAGGGGAGAGGTGCTTAACATCCCTCTCGTGCTCTAGATGCTTTCACTGTGGTGGATGAGACAGGTTGACAGGAATGGTGGCGTGGAGCAGTGATGTGAAGGAATTGTCAGCATAGTGGGAAGAGGTGGGCCAGCAGGTGGGAAAAGTGGTTAGGTAACCGGCAACAGCCTCCTGCCTGTTAAAGCACTTGGACCCGTGTTATTCTGGGCTTTTGCCTTCATATCTTACAGCCACTCATGGTGTTTGTTCTTTTAATCTGGAGAGTGAGAAACAAGTTCAGTTTAAGTAACTTGTTCAGGTCAGACACTGGGAAGGAGGCCAGGCTTAACTGGCTCTGGTCCTTACTCCTTACTATCAGGATTCTAGATAGTTTGCATTCCTTAATTCTTGTGTCCATCATTTGCAACTTGTTAAATTACTGAAGATAATGAAATTTTGTGTGTGTGTGTGTGTGTGTGTGTGTGTCTGTGTAAGCTTATAGGTAATCCTGTAAGATTAATTTCTGGTTTTGGATGAGCTACCTTTAATGGCAGCAACAAAATACACCAACCTAGAGTGAGCCATGGGAAAGGGCACTTCGGGGATGTCATCTTCTGCCATGACTGACCTCTTCCCCGGTACTTGATTCCTTTTCTCCTTCCCAGGCCTGGGGACGTAGATAGGCACAGTGGCAACCTGAGGCTTGGCTCACTTGGGAATGGGTGCTGCTCGTGGGTAAGAACTGTGAGTTCCCTTTAGTCAGAAAGACTCTTCAGGAATGCGTAATTGAACAGAGTTGGTTTTATTGACCCATCGCATGAGGGAAGTCACATGCCGTGTGTGGCTGTGGGGTGTCTCAGTCAGAGGGTGTTAAGGCTTTGGGGATTTGGGCTTGTGTCTGGTGCTTTGGAGGAAGGGCCAGGGAAGCAGGGCTCTGCTCTGGATTGGACTGAATTGGAAGCAGGAGAATTTTGTGATTGGGTAAGAAGAATGGAGTGAGGCTAAATCAGCTTTGTAAAGGAGCCACAATCACTCAGCCAGAATATGGGGATGTCTGGTCCTTTTTGTGATTTGGATGCTGCTCACGTTTTGTCTGTGTTGGGATGTAATCAGGGAGTCATCCGGTTTTTGGTCTTCATCCTCTATAGTCCCAGAGTGCCCATGTCCAATGGAGTTGTGTGAAATTGTTGATGTTCCACGGGAGAATACCCCACTCGCGGGGTGGGTGCCAGGCCAGCTCATAGCTACACCAAGGCCTGACTATAGCTAGTATAGGGCTACACTTCTCTTTCTTCGGATACGCTCACCCCAGGACCCAGGAGGCCTGTGCATTCTATAACCAACTGTTTTCTCTGATTAAAAAGTATTAAGCACTTGCTGTGTGTATTGGACACTGGGACAAAGGAGTCAGGCCTCAGATACCCATGATGTAGCTCCAGCTTTCAAAGACCTCACTGGTGCCATGACAACCACTTCTCAGAACTCTTCTCAAAGGCCCGTTTGCTCGCTTCCTCTCACACCTAGCAGCTGAGGCGGACCTATTTCGGGTTGCGTCAGCCTTCACTCTCCACTAACCCGCTAATCAGATGATGTTTTTGACATAGGTTCAGTGCCTTTGCTTTTTTAGTAACCACTTTGTATCACAGGACAGCAATATAGCCTAGCATTCAAATGTGCCCAGGTTGACTCTGCAGGTAAACATCTGTGATGGTACTTTGAGAAGGGGGAAGTGTGTGTGAATGTGGGAAGTCGGGGGGGAGGCGGTGGAGCGGGATGGAGAGATCTTCTCTGGAAAGGCAATTCCCGTGTTCTGCGGCCAGCACAGTACGCACACCGATGAAAGGAATAAATTTAGCACTGAAGCCTATTCCCTAAGTCGGGTTGCTGAGAAGCATCTCTCGCAGCAGCAGGAGAGGATACAGCTCCATCTCTGGGAACTGGAGCCCTGGAGGCATCTCTGTCAGCTTTGCCCAGTGGCAGTAAGACCACTTAGTGTCTCCCTGGTGACAGAACTACATTTGAGGGAGATCCCAGGTTCCGGAGTATCCCAGTTCAGAGTTGTGTTTTATTTCAGAAGCTGTTGTGGTGGGTTGGGCCAGGCTGCTGTCACTGATGAGTTCTGAAGGTTCTAGAGCTCCGATCTGATTTTCGCTGCACTTGGCCCATGTTCTTCTGTGCCAGTGGTGCTGCCCCCAATTTCTTGGTGAATCTGCATCAGGTATTCACAAGGTCAGGGCCCACAGGGAGCCGGCATCTGGGGCAGCATAGATGTTACGGTCAGGAACACCACTGCCCAATAGAAATGTGAGCCACATACGGAATTTTAAATGTTCTAGTAGCGACACTAAAGAGGTACAAAGAGACAGATGAGATTAATTTCAGTAAAATCCTTTATTTGACCCAATGTATCTAAAATATTAACTGTTTCAACATGTAATCAATATTTGACATTTTGTTCCAAGTCTTCAAAATACATTTTACTTCACTGTGCATTTTACTTCACATCTCATTTTGGACTAGTCACTTTTCAAGTGTTCCATGGCTGCACTGGTGAATGACTTAACTGTTGGTGAGCACGGTTCTAGAACTCCAGATAACTCTGGTGTTGTCCTTGTTCTGGCTTTCTGAAGCCTCCTTTGATTTCTTGGAACAAGCTGAGAACCTCCTGTGGCCTTGGAGATTTCTTAGAGCCCATAGAGTTGAGTCACATGGAGGGCTCCCCGGCGAGGGAGCCCCAGTTTGAACTGAGACCATCTGTACTTCATCTATGCTTCTTGACCTTGTCAGTAGCCTTAACTCCAGGAAAGAGAACACCATTCTTTCAGCTTCTAAGTTAAATGATTGTTTTAGTTGTGTTGTACTACTTTTTCTGAGATACTCACCAACCTCGGTTTAGAATTTCAGTCTGCCACTTACTAGCTTCTGGAGAAGTTATTTTACCTCTCAGCCTTGATTTCCTCGGAGTAAAATGGGCATAATAATGTTATCTCTTAGGATTGTTTTGAGGATTAATAGAGCTAATTCATGCTAAGTGCTTAGAACAGTTATAGGCCCATAAAACACTTAATAAATGTCAAATTGTTGTTAGACTACTGTGGATTTAATATTTCTAGGTTCCTTGCCAAAAATAATGTGGTGGGGGTGCAGTGGTTGGGAAAACCATGAGCTAGATCACAGGTACATGGAGGTTCACTACTTTCTACTTTTATATGTATGCTATTTCCCATAACATTTTTTCTTTCTTTCTTTTTTTTAGATTTATTTATTTATTTATTTGGCAGACAAAGATCACAAATAGGCAGAGAGGCAGGCAGAGAAAGGAGGAAGGAGGCTCCCTGTGGAGCAGAGAGCCCAATGCGGGGCTCGATCCCAGGACCCTGGGATCATGACCCGAGCCAAAGGCAGAGGCTTTAACCCACCGAGCTACCCAGGCGCCCCACATATTTCCTTAAAATGTCTTGCCAACTCTTGTCCTGGAGTTTGCTGGAAAAAAAAAATTGTTGCAAAAATTTTATATGCCCCAATGAAATGCCATATAGGTTCACTTGAGATAAGTGTATGTGTGTGTGTTCTGTTTGGAAAGTCAGGGAAACACTGGTACCATAGGTGGTCATTTAGCTGAATCTTAAAAATTTTTAAGTTAAAAATTTTTTCAGCCTTAGTGAGATAGAAGTTCCATTTATAAATACCCATTTAAAGTGTATAAGTCAGTGTTTTTAGTATATTCACAGTTGTGCAGCCATCACAACCAATTCTACAACATTTTTATCACCAAAGAGAAATCCTGTGTCCATTAGCAGGTACTCCCAACTTTCCCTCCCCGTACCTCCCACTCCCACTCCCAACCCTAGGCAACCATGGAATCACTTCTGTCTCTATCGATGTCCACTCTTCTGGATATTTCATGTAAATGGAATCTTACATGATCTTGTATCTTGCTGCTTTTATTTGGCATAATGTTTTCAAGGTTCACCCATATTGTAGCATGGATCACTACTTCATTCTTTTATTACTGAATGATGTTCCACTGTATGGCTAGACCACATTTTATTTATCCATTCACCAAATGCTGCTGTGAAGAATCATTCAGGTTTCTGTATGGACATTTTCATTGTCTTCTGTCTTTTTATTGTTGTTTTGGTCTTCCTTTACTATCTTCTTTTGATTTAAATAGATAATTTCAACATAATTTTAAAAATTCCTCTGGTCTTCTTTTGTTTGTTTCTTTTACTGTATATAGTTTACTGAATTTCTCAGTAGTTGTTCTAGTTGCAGAATCTTTTTTTTTTTTTTTAAATATTTTATTTATTTATTTGAGAGAGAGACAGTGAGAGAGAGCATGAGAGAGGAGAAGGTCAGAGAGCGAAGCAGACTCCCCATGGAGCTGGGAGCCTGATGTGGGACTCGATCCCGGGACTCCGGGATCATGACCTGAGCCGAAGGCAGTCGTCCAATCAACTGAGCCACCCCGGCGTCCCCTAGTTGCAGAATCTTGAAGGAAGAGCAGAAGCCCAGCAGGCTAGAGGTGGTGGCCAGGGGCAGAGTGAGATGGAAGGAGGCATCCTATGAAGTGGGAACAGAATGTGGGAAGACAAGGGTTATCAAGGACCTGGTGGGTACAGATAACTTCCAGGAGCTGTGTGTGGCTCACCAGGAATGCTACCTCTAGGGAGGTGTTGAGAGAAGAATGGGAGGTAGGGGACACATACTGATGGGCCATGTTCACCACAACTAAGGACTTGGGCCTTAATCCTACAGTGGGGCTTTTTAGGTCGTGGAGATCAGAGTCCTTGTTGGCTTCAGAGAGGAAGGTAGGACAGATGAGGAAGAGTCCGGCCAGGGGTATCAGTTATGACTCTATAAGAAGTTGTTCTGGGGAGTTTCCCAGTTTACTGGAAGATTTTCTTTAAGGCTGATGAAATGTTTTCTTTCCAGTGTCTGGATTTGGAGAGATGCTTCCACTGCCAGGAAGCATCCTCTCCTGTGGGCATTTTGTCCCAGGCATTAGGCAGTGTCCGTAGTTACCCAAGGGCAGGAACTTTGAAACTTCCTAAATCCAGTTAACCTGAAAGTGTTTCCATTAAAGTGATCCATTGTTTAAGAATCCTACAAACACCATAAGATATAAAATGGAAGTAAGGAATATAAATTCTTTGGAAGGAGACACAATTATCAATATCTGTAGAGAAAAATCAGTATTTAAAAGCAAATAAAAAAAAGGCAGATACAGAGTGTAACAGATTTTTTTGGATTTTTCTATCATCTGAACCTCCTATTTCTATTTGGGGAATTCCTCACCATTGAAACTTGCTTTGGACATATCTCTACCCCCCCCCCCCCCCCCCGCCCCGCCACTGAAGTGGAAATGTCCATTCTTCCCACTCCCTGGCAGCCAGGGCATGGACCAAGGCCTTGCTAATGGGCTGTTCCTGCCCAGGGTTTGCATGTAAAGATAGCGTCTAAGTTATCTATCACTGCATAACAAACTACCACAAAACTCAGCTACTTAAAAAACCACCACCATTCATTTGCACATAGTCCTTTAAGTTGATTACAGCTTGGTGGAGATGACCCATCTCTGCTGCACGTGGCTTTAGCTGGGGCAGTTTGACTGAAGCTGAACTGTCTGGGGAATGCCCGGGCCTCTCACTTTCCATGGGACGTCCTGGGCTTCCTAACAACATGGCAGCTGGATTCTTGGAAGGGGCATTCTTGTGGAAGCTGCAAGCCTTCCTCAGAAATTGTACAATGTCAGTCTCACTTTTATTGCCTAGAGCGAGTCAAAATGCCAGCCCTGATTCAAAGAGGTGGAGAAATAGATTCCACTTCTTGAAGAGGGAAGGAATTGATGCAGAGTTTGCAAGTTGTCACAGGGAATGACAAAGATACAAGAACAGTTAAATGTTCATTCTGCTGATAGCATCTGGAATTCGGTGGTGGGTGGCAGTAGAGTCAAGAACAACACTCAGGATAGCAGCATCAACACTGGCATTTATTCAGACTATTTTAGGATAGTTGGTTGTATTCTTGGTTGTATTTCCAGCTTACGAAGTTCCCTTGCTTCTATTTTTTGAACCTAATTTTCCAGCCTTCCCATCCATTTTGTAGCCACATGATATACTTTCAATAAACCCAGTTTCTGCTTACTTTAGTCAGAGCCAACTCCTGTTGTTAGCATCTAAGAACACTGACTGATGCCCTAGTCGATAAGAGAATCACTAAGAACTATGTAGTAAAACAGATAATTTACAGAAGAGGAAATACACACAATTAATAAACATCTGAAAAATGTTCTGCCTCATTAACAATAAAAACAAAACACATTTACAGTAAAACAGTAACAAGATAACTTTTTTTTTTTAATCTAGGAAATTATCAAATAAAGTTAATGTGATCAGATGTGTCTGGGTGGCTCAGTCATTAAGCATCTGCCTTCGGCTCAGGTCATGATCCCAGGATCCTGAGATTGAGCCCCAATTCCGGCTCCCTGCTCAGTGGGAAGCCTGTTTCTCCCTTTCTCACTCCCCCTGGTTGTGTTCCCTCTCTCGCTATGTCTCTCTCTGTCAAATAAATAAATAAAACCTTTAAGATAAAGTAAAATGAATGTGATCAGATTTGCCAATGGCATAGTGAGATTGACTCTTTTAGACCTCTAGCTGGGTTGTAATTTTTCTTCCTGGGGATTGTTTGGGCAATATTTATCAAGAATCTTTAAATGAATCATTCCTTTTAAATCCTCCAAGAATCTAGTCGAAGCAAACACTTAGAAATGTAGATATAAATGTTGCACAAGGATTTCCATACAATGTTACATTTTAGCAGACAGTGGAAACTCAAATATTGCAAGTCCACTCTGGTGTGACGTAATATATTATGCAGCCATTAAGAAAGGTTTGTAAAGAACTAAAGATACAGTAGAACTTCTTTAGAATAATACCAGGTGATAAACTAACCCCAAATTATTATTTTTTAAAGATTTTATTTATTTATTTGACACACAGAGAAAGATCACAAGTAGGCAGAGAGGCAGGCAGAGAGAGAGAGAAAGGGAAGCAGGCTCCCTGCTGAGCAGAGAGCCTGATGCAGGCTCTACCCCAGGACCCTGAGATCATGATCTGAGCTGAAGGCAGAGGCTTTAACACACTGAGCCACCCAGGTGCCCCTTAGCCCAAAATTATTGATGTGATATATAACAGTCAGGATCTAACTTAGAAAGTAAACCAGTCAGTATTTCAAACAAAAGGAATTTGTTAGAGGAAATGCTTCACAGGTGATGGAAAAGCAGAGAAACCAGTCATTATGTAGAAGCAACCGGAATGAGCAGCAGCAGGAGGTCACCTCATCCCCAGGGCTGGAGAAGGTGGTGTTGCCAGAAGTTGGGAAGTTGGTGGAACCATAGAGGAGATGCAGCCCCTAGTGGAAAGTTCCTCCTCAAACCAGAGGGAGGGACAGATATCTTGGCTTATGCCTTCTTCTCACTTTCCAGTCTTTTACCAGTGCCTCCGATTAGCCAAGTCTAGCCAGAAGGCAGTGGGCAATGGAGCCAAGCACGGGGAATGGATCAGAGGGTAGATGGGCAATGACTCTGCCACACAGCATGATCTCGACCAGATACAAATTGTGTGTATTATATGTTGTTAAAAGTAGTTATTTTTGCTGATGGGATTACATAGGATTTATTTTCGTGTGTTCTTCTGTATGTTTTAAAGAACCCAAGCAATATTAATAAAATAAAAAATGGCAAGTGTGTGTGCGGGAGATGCCAAATAACAATTTTTTTTAAAGATTTTATTTATTTGATAAAGATCACGAATAGGCAGAGAGGCAGGCAGAGGGCTGGCGGGTGAGGGGGGGAGGGGGGGCCCAGGGGGCGGGGGAGCAGATCCCCGCTGAGCAGAGAGCCCTACATGGGGCTTGATCCCAGGACCCTGAGATCATGACCTGAGCCGAAGGCAGAGGCTTAACCCCTGAGCCACCCAGGCGCTCTACCAAATCACATTTTTATGAAAATAAAAAGTATGTAAGTATGGGTCTGATTCAAACAACAGAATTGTGGACATTGGGTCTCTTTCATTAAGCTCCAGACTTTTGTCGGGTCCTTCCAAGGGTTGGGTGGTCTCCCTCGGCGAGGGCCAGCAGGGGGCGCTCCACCCCAGCACAAGAAGGCCTCCCTGGCTGAGACTGACAAACTGGGATTTCCACAACATTGCTAAGGGGATCATCACCCTGTTGGCTGGCCAGGGCCCCTGGAGGTTTGCCTCTGCCAGTCTGTCTCAGAGCTGCCTCTTCTTCCCATTTTTTTTTTTTTTTTAAGATTTTATTTATTTATTTGACAGAGGTGAGAGAGATCACAAGTAGGCAGAGAGGCAGGCTGGCAGGGAGAGAGGAGGAAGCAGGCTCCCCGCTGAGCAGAGAACCCAACATGGGGCTCGATCCCAGGACCCTGAGATCATGACCTGAGCTGAAGGCAGAGGCTTAACCCACTGAGCCACCCAGGTGCCCCCTCTTCTTCCCATTAAAGGCTATTGGGAGGACTTGTGAGAAAGCCAGCCACGACCAGAACTCGTGGATCCTTCCTGTCCCTTTGGAGTGTTCCATGTGTGTCCATTGAACCTTGAGTCTTACTGTACTGGTTATGCTTACATGGAGGAACCAGGGGTCACTGGATAGAGCTTTCAGCCCTAAGTGTCGTATATAAATAAATGCACTATGAAACCATGTTGGCTTTTTCCTGAGTGCCTCAAATTCATGAGTGCAAGACTCCACATTTTACAGTTTCTGCTGTTTCTGCAAGCCGTCATGCCTAACAGGACCCACTCTCAGAGATCAGCCTGGGCTACTTAACCAGCAAAATGCCAGGAGTCATGAAAGCTGCATTTTTCAGGACATTTCTTTGCAGTTAGGTTGTGTGTCCCCACTGTTGGGTACTTCTGCTCTCTCTTCTTTGTCTGCTGTGCTGGGTACACTTAGGTTTCCCAGCACTGAAGGTAGGCTAGAATTCCTGCCTCCCTGAACTTCCCTCCAGGATTTTTTTAGGCCCATAGTTTTTGCTGGACATCTATGCACAGCCTTCAACAGTCATGGGAAATAATTTGAGGGAATGGGGAAGCTTTCCCAGGGAAAAATGGGTCTGACTTTGAGTCGTGGACATTGCAAAAATGTCATGGGGCTCTGATAAGGTGCCTAGAGCCCCGTGAGCAGCTGTCCTGGTCCCTTGACACTAGGGCCCCCACAGTGAATGCTTTCAACCTGCTGCTTGTGCAGAAACTGTGGGGTAAGAGCTGGGTCCTGGAGTCCCCCCAGGACTGCGATTGGTTCTGGGTTGTGTACCCATCACGGTTTGCTGTGTGTGTGTGTGTGTGTGTGTGTGTGTGTGTGTGCGCGCGCGCGTGCACGCGATGTATTGTTGGAAAATCCAAGAGAGGTCTGGTGAAGTGGAGGAATAATTCCATGTAATTCTGGATAGTGAGTCCGTTCCTTCCCTCCCTCTCTAACTGAGAGCATATGCTTTTATTTATTTAACTTCCCTCCCATAACTACAGAACGCTTTATAACTTTATGCTTTTCTGTTTTGGGAAATGAGATCAAACCTCTTAAAGGAAAAGATTGCTTTGGTGAAATGTATTTAAAGAGAGTATGTAAGAAAAACACAGATACGAGGGGTAAGAGAGGGTAATGGATGTGATTTCAGTTGTGAAAATGAGCACATTTTCATCAATGTAAATTGTTACAGGCATGAAAAATTGAGTCTCTGATTAAGTATCAACGTAGGCTGATAATGTTTGCAAGTGTTGATCTTGGAAATTCTCAAGGTACTTTGCAGAGCTGAGAGTTGTGCTTTCTGGGTCGATGGCTCAGATCAGCTCCTTTCTACTAAGTACAGTTTTCTTGGATTTTATTTAATGCTTTCTTATTTTATATTTCACATACAGTAAAAGTCACCACAGTGCATTCTTGTTTCTAAAATAGATCACTATTTTATAAGATGTGAGTGTAGTGAATTTTATATTTCTGTTTAAATATTTTGGGGAGAGAAGAGGAATCCTTTTTCTAAGTAACCTTATAGATTTTGTGTTTAATTGTACCCATGTGGCAAGTACTCAGTATTTATAAATTCATTTAATGGGGCAAAATATATTTTTTGTGTTTTCCTTTCTGTAGGAACCCCACTGGATCATGTCTAATTCTCAGGGTATATCAGAGTGTAAAGTAATGGCAGAGAGTAAATGATCCAAAATATTTATCCTAATAGAAGACTGGTTTCTAGAGCTTATTTTTCTGTATAATTTTCTATAATTGAAATAACCTATACTTTTATAATATGAATTTTATAGTAAGGACAATATTTATTTATTTACTTATTTACTTAATAGTAAGGATAATTTTAAGTGAATCCTCAGATTTTTTGTTTTAGAAGTAATTCAAGGGACGCCTGGGTGGCTCAGTGAGTTAAGCCTCTGCCTTCAGCTCAGGTCATGATCTCAAGTGTCCTGGAATTGAGCCCTGCATCAGGCTCTCTGCTCAGCGGGGAGCCTGCTTCCTCCTCTCTCTCTGCCTGCCTCTCTGCCTACTTGTGATCTCTCTCTCTCTGTGTCAAATAAATAAATAAAATCTTTATTAAAAAAAGTAAGTCAAGAATTATTTTTCTCTACAAGGAGAGTTTGTACCATGTCTAGCTTGGTATATCTTTTCTAACATACCCGCTTTTGTTTTCAGTCCATTTTTATTAAAAAACCTACATTAGAGCTAAAATACTTGAGTAAGAATTTCTTAATCTAGGGGATATGGAGTGGTAAAGAGAGAATTACTTCCTATGATTATTCCTCATATTATTTGAAGGTTTTACCAAGGACACTTATTTCTGTTCCAAATATAAAATGAAAAAGCTTTCAGCAATCAAGGCAGTAAAATATTTTGATCCACTCTAGTCTTTTCATTACTGTAACTCTTCCCCTTTTAAATACTTTTAAGAATGGAACCAGACAGATGGATGTGAGCAACTGGAGAAAAGCACCTTGATTAGCTAAAGCATGGATCTGTCCCCAAATATGCCCCTGTGAATTTATTTAAGACAGCTGGTCCTCAGTCCAGAACAGTGAAACAAATGTATTTCAATGGTTCACATGTCAGTTGGCAATAAAAGATAATTTAAGATTCTGAGAAGTATTTGCTAAGTGGTAAAATTTTACCTTTGCGATCTGTTCACACTGTTGGGAAGTGGTTAGGTTTTAATATTTGTCTGGCTAAGCAACAGAACTTTACTTTGGGTGTTGGGGAGGGTCTCCACGGCTGCGGCATGATCTGACCAGGGTCTGGCACAGAGCTGGCACTCGGGAGGGGTTGGTTGAATCTGAATCTGAAAATTAAGACAATGGTTTAATTCTGACTTCGTCCATGCAGCAAGTCGTTGGCAACTTGTTCCCTGCCTTTTTTGGTTCCTGAATATTACTTATGGGAAAAAAATGACATTCTAAAAAAAATTTCCAAGGAAGAGAATTCAAGTCTTGCACTTTAATACTGTAGTCTTAGCATTTTTGTTGTCCCCCCCATCTTTGTTCATAAGCATGTAGTTTTTTTTTTACATAAAGCTAATTGTAGGGTGTGTGGAATCCCTTGACAAATGCCTCATTGAGTTTTCCATGTTGCCACACAGACCTGAGAAGCCTCCTCCCAAACGAGTATAACTTAGCCCATTGGGTTGGCTTTCCATTATTTCCTTCGCCATTTCTCCTATTGTTGAGCATGTGGGATTTTTCCAATGTTTGGTTTTTAGACTTACAATTATTGAGTTAAAGGGAGTGGAATTTCTGTGGCTTTTGCTATGAGTTACTAAATTCCTCTTCAAAAGTTTATACCAATTTATAGTGCTAATTGAGGGGTTTCACAAATGTTATTTTTCAACCATGGGAGGGTTGTTTTACAGTTTATTTCCACACCTCTGTATCCCTCCTATACCCAGCCAGCCAAAAAGAGTATCAAGGTGAGGGAGGAAATACATACATATATGCCTTCATGTATGTTTACTGTGAATGACTAAGCTTCACATACTAAATTCTACAGTATTATCTCATTGAGAAATACAGAAACAACCCACTTAGCTCCAGGCCTCAAGTCTGGCATTAGTTCCTCTTTGGTAGCCTGATTGTGTTAAGTTTTTGTCACAAACCCTGCATAGTAAAATGGAAACTTTGACTTTCTGTTTCTGACCGTGATTGCAGGTGTCTGTCTAGAATGAGGGAGTTGAGGGAAATTGCTTGCACCAGTCTAGTTACCCAACATGGAGTCAGTAAGGAGAGCAGCCCTGTGAGCCCATCGCATGCAGACAAAACAGTTCCATTTCACATCGCTGATGAGGGCAAAAAGGTGCCCCATGTTGTTTCTCATGAAATGAAATTCTGCTTGTAGCCTTGGAAGTTGTTCAGAAGGTTGCATACAGTAACTTTCCCAAGAGTTTCCTTAAACGTTGTGTGACCACTACTCAACATGGTGTAGAGCATAAGCAGATGTTTTTAATCCTCCATTTGATTTTAGATGGGAGAGACTCATTTTAGATGGGAGAAGTGACTCAGTCAGCATCACGTAGGAGCAGAGCCAGAGCCAAGTGTAAGTCTGCTTTCAAATCCAATGTGATTTTACTAGGTTTTATTTCCATTTAAGACCACTTGAGTCTTGTTTTATTTTAATTAATTAGAGAAAGAGGGTGAGCAAGCATGAGCAGGGAGAGGGGCAGAGGCAGAGGGAGAGAGACAAGCAGACTCCAGCTGAGCGGGGAGCTTGATGCAGGGCTTGATCCTAGGACTCTGAGATCATGACCTGAGCTGAAGTCAGACATACAGCCAACTGAGCCACCCAGGCGCCCCAAGCCACTTGACTATTTTAAAACATACCATTTGTGGTTAGACGACTGTCTCCCAATTAACATCCGCAGCACAGGGGCGCCTGGGTGGCTCAGTGGGTTGATCCTCTGCCTTCGGCTCAGGTCATGGTCTCAGGGTCCTGGGATCGAGCTCCGCATCGGGCTCTCTGCTTGGCAGGGGGCCTGCTTCCTCCTCTCTGCCTGTGTCTCTGCCTACTTGTGATCTCTGTCTGTCAAATAAATAAATAAAATCTTTAAAAAAAAAATCTGCAGCACAGATGAAGGATAGACTAGATCAGTTGCTTTGGTGATTTTGTGCAGTGTTGACACTCAAACTAGAATACTTAGGGATTTCTAGATTTAATTTGTGCTTTCTTCAGACTATATTGTTTGTATAATCTGGATAATCTTCTAATCTTGCTCTTAGATTCTGCTGGTGTATTCTTAATATCTGTGTGGGTGAGCACATGTTTTAGCAGTAAGCTCCTGAAGGTCTGTGGAGGCCTGGCACAAGGTGCACACATCTGGGGAGTCATAGGTTAATCTACACGGGGGGCCCAGTCTCTGGCAGCGTATGATCTTAATTTCTCTTTGGCCAGTCATCTTCTTTAGGGCAGTATCTCTTTATATGCCTTTTCATTTGGTGAAACTTTGACAGTGTTCTCAAATGAATTTTGCTGGCCTCTTTTCATATTAAAGTGGCTATTTCCACATTGTGGATAGCAAGTAAGATTCAAAGAAAGGATCTTAAAAATTCTTTGAATTGCCATGTAGAAATCATAGCATTTTAGATCTGGAAGGGACCTTCTCAGTCACTCAGTGCAACCCCTCACCTTAGAGACTGGGAGACTGAGGCCTGGTGACATGCTCAAGATTGTTAGCAAGGTGATGGCTTAGGAGGGACTCCAGTCTGCTGCTTTCAAAGACTCACAGCAAGCATCAGATGTTTGTTCTTCTGCAAAAGGAAAAATGCTCTAGGTTAGAAATCAGAGGCAAATAATAACTACAGAGCCTCCTATAATTATAAAGTCCTTTGTAGTTTATAAAGCTCTTATAGATGCAGAAGTATGAAAACATAAAATGAAATTTAGTTGACATTTTATGAAATATATTCTTAATTTGCCAACAGTTTGCCCCCTTTTCATACTTTAGTAACTTGCCATGAAGTTCTGAAGTGACTTCTGAATCATTAAAGAAAGAAAATTGCTAAAGAAAGGAAACCAGATCTACTGGATTTATTCTACTCTAGCCATAATCTTTTAAAATCTATTCCATTTATTTTAGTTAGAGTAACCCATTCCATAAGTGGGGCAGTAAACAGGGAATTTTCTGAGGTCACAACAAATTTTGGCAATTTCCCTAACTGTTGGTATTTTTATTTTATCTTTTTCTAAAGAAATATGTTTTGTGGATTTTTAAAAAAGATTTTATTTATTTATTTGACAGAGAGAGCAAGTGAGCACAAGCAGGGGTAATGGCAGAGGGAGAGGGAGAAGCAGGCTCCACGATAAGCTGAGAGCCCGATGTGGGACTGAATCCCATGACCCTGAGCCAAAGGAAGATGCTCAACCAACTGAACCACCCAGGCATCCCATTTTGTGGATTTTGATAACTGCACACAACAGATTTTAAATCATCAAGTAGAGCAAGAGCAAGGTGGTCTGATGACATGGTTTAAACTAAAACTCACAGCATCCTTTGCACTTGAATGGCAGGTTCTTGGTGAGAGGAAGGTGCTAGAGATTGGCCTGTGTATCCTCACTGGGGATCCAAGGACAGGAATGATTGCTCATGTTCCAGAATGAAGAACTGGCAGTGGAGGGTTTTGAAAAATTAGTTAAAGCAATGTTTGCATATAGTTGGATAAAAATAACAAGAGTAGTTACCTTTACTTGGGCCCTTACTGGTGCTTTCACATTGTCATGGTCCTTACAATAACTTCTAAAGAGGTGCTATGTTATCTGAAAATTTCAGATGAGGGACGCCTGGGTGGCTCAGTTGGTTGGGCGGCTGCCTTCGGCTCGGGTCATGATCCCGGCATCCTGGGATCAAGTCCTACATCGGGCTCCTTGCTCAGTGGGGGGCCTGTTTCTTTCTCTGTCTCTTCCTGCCATTCTGTCTGCATGGGCTCGCTCTCTCTCTCTCTGACAAATAAATAAATAAAATCTTAAAAAAAAAAAGGATGAAAATTTCAGATGAAGAGATTGAGGTTTTGATAGTGTTAGTCTCAAGGCCAGTCAAGTAAATGGCAGAGGTGGATTCAAAGTCATGTCTACTTAGCTCTGAAGTCCATAATCTTTTCTTTGTACTTTTATTATACTCAAGAAACTGTGACTAATTTTTTTCTGCTTTTCTTGTCAATTGATTCCAAATCAAATGATTTTCTTTTTTTGGACATGCTGAATAGGGAGTGTGCACTTTTGACTCTTCTGCCTCTAACCTGTGGCTGGACTGGACCTTTTCTTCCTTTCTATTCCTCCTGCTTAATTAGCACAGAGGTGGCCATGGAGGAATTCAGCGAGTCAGAGTATTAAACATTCCCTATCACCAACTTTGCCTTATTTTTCCACTTGGTGTTATGGGGACAACTCTGTAGTAATTGAATTCCCAAATCTTAGGAGGAGAGCCCCCCCCCCCACCTCTACGGGGTATGAATCAACAACATTTGGTTCCTCCACAGTGGCTGAAGCAACCTGTGACGTGGACCCTCATGCCAGCCCCATAGTGAGAAAACCCTGTTTTCATTTCTTCTTTTGCCAAGCCCATCTGGATAGAGCAGGTGCAGGGGTGGGTTCTTAAAATAGAAGCCTGTGTTCCATGTGACGTGGCACTATGGAAGCCCCCTTGCTTCTTCACCTGTTGTTCAGACTGATGACAGGATGAAGATCTGTCCCCTCATCATGGCATCTGCCAGACTTCTGTGGGACCTTTCATTTGTCAGTTGACCTCTCTAGTTTCTTTGCTTGGAAAATACAGGACTTGTTCTTGGTCACCTCAACTAGTGCCCTTCCGAAGCTTTAATATTTTGTATCCATGTTTCTGATTAGAGCTCAGGTCTTTGAATTCACCATTTCTGTCTTATTTTGTTCTCCCAACAATATTATTCTAGCAGGAGTAGCTGGGCCTAAAAATGATTCTTGATGGTTAAAATACATCATCTCACCATCTTGACAATCCATTTACTTTCTATCAGCAACCCTCTCTAAAGAGGTGTCACATACCACTTAAGAGCTTGAATGGGTTTCCATGTATGTGTCTGGGATCACAGGAAACAGTGGGTGATTTGATTTAACATCAGGAAAGTTTATTTTCATGGTAGCTGTTCTTCTTTTTTGGGTTAAGAATTAAAGATTCCTCTCAAAGTTCTAAATCTCAAGGGACTAAATTTTAAGAAATTGGTATTTATAAAACTCCTCTGGTTTTTTTCTGAAAGTCAAACCAGTCCTTGAGTCTCAGTTTTGTTTTGTTTTTTTTTTTTTGTAAAGTAGGAATTATATCTCCTTCATGGGTTTGTGAGAATTAGCTGACCAAAGGATAAGGCACTGCTTGGCAAGCATCTCACACATACTAGACATTCAGAAAACGTTTGTTCACCCAGGATCATGAGTTCATTTTTTTTTCTGTTCATGAGTGCTAGCTACTGATTAGCCTTGAGGCTGAAAAATCAGCCCTCTGATCTCAAGGAGCTAGCTGTGTTTTAATGAGATAAAACAAATACGTGTAACACAATTAGAGACCAGCTCAAGTCAAGACATGACCAATTGCTGCCTGGGGACAAAGTACCTAGGGACAAGGTATCCCTAGCTGGGTAGGCACATTCTCTCAGTGATGGTCTGTGAGTCCAGTTTTCAAGGAAAGTGGTATACCAGCATAGCTGGCCATCCTAAGGAAGAGTCAAGACCAAAGGTTATGGGGTCCAACAATGGAGAAAAGGCTAAGAAAATTATGTATTGTCTATAAGAGAGAATGATGCATATCATTCAAAGTGATCATTGTGACCAATATTGCACTGTGTGTTAACTAACTAAAATTTGTATTAAAAACCAAGAAAGTCATAAGGAAGAGAACATACATTTATGGTACCGTACTATATATATATAAAAAAATTTCACATATATGTGGATCTGCATATTTCAAACCTGTGTTGTTCAAGGGTCAACTGTACTTCTGGTGAGAATGTAAATCAGGACAGCCACTTTAGAGGATGATTTGGCAATATTTGGTGAACAATATACATTCTTTACGACTTAGCAATCCTACTCGATCATATTCCATAAGGAAGTCATAAGATTGTTCACTGCCAAAATTATGGAACAATAGAAATATGGAGGGGTACCTGGGTGGCTCAGTTGGTAGAGCATGTGACGGTTGATCTCAGAGTTGTTGAGTTCAAGCCCCACACTGACCATAGAGTCTACTTTTAAAAATTGTGGAAATAATCCAAAAGTCTGTTGACAGGAGAATGGTGGCACAGATTGTTAAGTTGCCCTCCACTCCTGGGATCTATTTCCCATCCTTTTAAGACCTCTGATTTTTAATTAGATGCATAGCCACTCTGCATAAAATCTTTTTCTCAGTCTCTTTTTCAGATAGATGTGGCCATCTGACTAAATTTTGTTCAGTTAGTTATAAGCAGAAGCTATGGGTTTAAGTTCTTCTTTCCCCTTGTTTTTCTCTGTGGCTGGAAAATGTAGCTGGTGGCTGGGGCTCGAGCAGCCATCTTGGCCTGTGAGGTGACTAGAGGAAATGAAATCACTCACAGCAGAACAATAAGAAAAAGCCTGGATTCCTGTCACTACGGAGTGCCATCCCAGTTCTGGGCCACTCATCTCTGGGCTTTTACATGACAGGGAAATAAATGATCATATTTAAAAAAAAAAAAACAATGTGGTCAATATGATATCTAAGTAGAAAAGAGAAGTGCTGTGAAATAGTGAGCAAGAGAAGTTAGACACAAAATTGTTGTGACGGTATGGATTACTCCATAGCTTTGTATGAAGATACATAAATACTAGACAAGAATATAATGTGAGGAATCAAAATAATAGATGTGTTAGATTATGGATTTATGGATGAATTTCAAAAACATTCCTTTTAGTAAGGCGTTCACTTTTAACAGTTGACACAGACCAACTATTTTGAATAATTTCCTTCTGAATAATGTTTTGGACTGAATATCATACCAGTCCCTGGGTGAAGTTCCCATCCTTCTCTGGAGCAGGACTTCCTCTGTGATATTCATTGTGATTAGTTTGAATAGTTTGATTTTTTTAAAGAGAAAAAAGTACAACAAATCCAGTAGATCATGGAGTCCTCTTCCATTTACATTTCTGTAGATCTTCCTTCTCAAATTCCCTGCAACTTGATATTGAACCCAAAGGAAGGGAAAGGGCTTGGGATCTCTGATTTTGAGCTTCAGGGATTTGGCCTGCTATTTATCTACAAAATACCTGGTTTTCCCAAGCATCAGCCAGCCTTATTAGAGGCACATGTCCCTTCAAGAAAAACCAGTTTACCAACAGTCAACTTGGCAAATGGGTAATTCAGGTAGGGATTTACATTTTATTTTGGCAGATGGACCCTTCATT
Organism: Mustela nigripes; assembly: GCF_022355385.1. Classification (NCBI taxonomy): domain Eukaryota; kingdom Metazoa; phylum Chordata; class Mammalia; order Carnivora; family Mustelidae; genus Mustela; species Mustela nigripes. Next base: position 38,674,117 of record NC_081563.1, on the reverse strand, counting down.
TTCAAAATAATTCTACATGAATGCCCCTCAAAAATGTATTGACTTTTCAGGAACACATTGATTTTATGCAGTGACTTACCCTGTAGATAGTGTGTATACTTAGGCTGGCTCTTCCATAGAATGAGTGAGTGGGTTCTTCTTGTGAAGGGGAAAAATCTGAGGAGATACAACATAGCTCTGACCTTCAGTGGTCTTCCAACTTTCAATTCGATTTAGGTCACATCATTTCAACCCTGTGCAAACCAACCCAGGGCAAGCTAGTCCAGTCTAACCAGTCCAGAAAGCATGTTGGTGTTTGTGTCAGTGAATCTAAGGATCATCATCTACCTCCCCACCAACCTTGCCCCAAATTAGAAGTTAACAAAGTGGCATGGCTTAAATTGTCCTTCTAGTCTTTCTCGCACCAGAGTGAAGCCTGGGGCCCTTTCCCGCTCACTTTGTGTGCCAACTTCTCAAGTTCCCCTTGCCTACATTTGGTTGAGAATGTAGGCTGGAGGAAGGGAACTGGACAGTGAGCCTTTTGATAAGAAGTTATCAAAATTTAAAATACATTCTAGAAGTTTTATGGATTTGTTTTTAAGAGTTAATGTTGGAAATAATTTCACATACACACATTTCTTTAAAAGATGTATTCTTGGGCACCTGGGTGGCTCAGTGGGTTGGGCCTCTGCCTTTGGCTCAGGTCATGATCTCGGGGTCCTGGGATCGAGCCCTGCGTCAGACTCTCTGCTCAGTGGGGAGCCTGCTTCTCCCCCTCTCTGCCTTCCTCTCTGTCTACTTATGTTCTCTGTCTGTCAAATAAATAAGTAAAATCTTAAAAAAATGTATTCTTTTAACTAAATGAGGTTGTTTGATAAATGTGTCTGGACAGAAACACAGAATAATCCTTTACTGTTATGAAAGAGCAATCATTCTAAGTCATTCAGTCCAAATAAGCAGTTCTTTTCTTCAGCTCAGTGACTTCTTGCCTCTGGTCAGAGCACTGTACCTGAAAGTGGACTTATCCTTTCCACTCTGAGTAGAAGCGCCCATTGTGAGCAGCCATCACAGAAGTGAGAATGGCTGTGGTGCTGGGTAGGGAATGGTGTTGGTGCAAATGGATTAGATTACCTGGGATCATAAGAAATGAAACTTCATTTGTAGCTGGCTGGCCTCAGAAGGTGCAGTCTCTTATACTTACATGCAACATGTTTGGGACTGAAGGCAATGTAGAGCAGGCATGCTGTACAAGGACACCAAAAGAACAAGAGGACCATCCTTGAAAATCATGGTTGGAAAGTGGATCGCAAGCACCGCAGGACCTTTCAGGAAGACCTGGGTCATCAGATCCAGTGGTGTGGTTCCAGGCAGATGGTTATGTAGAGGAAAAAGAGCAGTGTGCTTGAAATCAGAGGGCTGATAAGAAGAGTTGGCTTTTCCACTTGGGCAAGTTTCTCATTCTTTCTGGTCCTGTTTCTTCATCTGTAAATTGGGGTAGTAATGTCACACTCTGTGAGCTGGCATACCCAAATAAACAAAAACAACCAGACACACAGGAAAACAACCCCTATAATAGTTCTATAGATGTACATCAATCATCAACAATTCATTATTCATTCGCTCACTTCCTTTCACAACAAATGCATGAATAACCACAGCACGGTTCTTTGTGCTAAACGCTGCAACAAATAAGCAATTGTATAAAGACCATGGTGTAAAATTTCTAGTTCATGTCCTCAGTAAATAGTAAATGAATCATAAACTGAAGCATGGAAATAAAGAGTGATTTTGTACAGGTCTTCCAGCTGCTATTATGATTCTCAAATGTTGTTTTGGTGCACAGTTTCCAAGGAAAACATTGTTAGTTTCTTTATAATGCACAAAAGGCCCTGATTTTTAGGAGCTTAACTTTTGATGGGAAATAAAGACAGAAATACTTGGAAGTTTACACAAATCAAACACATAAATGATAGATGGTAAATACTCTGGGTGAAATCATCAGATTACCTCATTCACAGATGGTCTTTTAGAGGACATGGAATTTCTTTAGATCAGCTGGAAATAGAACAAATTTCATTAATTGTCAGACATACCTTCAGACACGTAGTTAACAAGAGTTATGTGATTAATGGATTTGATGGTCTTACATTTAACATGTGACTCATTATTTTGGAGTATGTCGTGAATCTGACAACATGGATGAAAAGTTATTTGCAGCTGTCATATCAGGTAGGTGTGGTAAAAATATAAACTTTAGAAACTTGTTCAATTTTACTTATAAACTCTTACTACAGAATACAGTAATTGAGAAAAGTATATTCCTCTTTCTTATGTTAATTATTAAGGGTTACTTTATTTTTAGGCAATGATGCATATTAAAAACCAAGTTGAGGTTGAGGGTGGAGAGAGCCAGTGGCAGGGGTGAGAGACACTATAGACTAAGGTGTGTATCTAGGGGCAGGTGTGTGTTGGGGCGAGGGCAGTGAGGGTTGGGTTGTGTCATTTTCCACACATGTCTATTTAACTTCTCCTGTTCTAAGAAGTTTGTCTTTTTCTCACCATCAGTTTAGGGGACACTGTTTGTGTCTTAAGGCATTTACAGTCTTAGAAGAGTGGGGAAAGTGTAGGAAGGAGAAGACATGCTAACATGAGGGCAGGAGGTCTTGGACCCATCCAGCCCTGTGGCTGGTGGGGCTCTCTTCACTAGTGTTGCCATCCCAGGAAAGCATTCCATCTCTAGGTGGCTTTTCTGGGTAGTATAGTCAGTGGAGACTCATCGGAACGATATCATCTAGCAATGAGTGCAGACCCGCTGAGTGCAGACCTGCTGAGCAGTCTCTCAACACACAGTAGTTCTCAGGAGCCCATGGCCCCAGGCCTCAGGAGCAAGACCTCTGATTAGATCTCTACAAAGCCTACCCCATTTCTCTATTTCTGTCTTCTCCCTCTTTCTTGTTATTTCCATATCTATTATCTTTTTATTTATTTATTTGTATTTCTTATTTTTTCCATCTCTATTATCTTTTGTCTTTCTTCCAGCTCTCTTTATTATCCTTTTCCCTCTAACCCTCTTGTAAATGTACTTTCATAAACACACTATGGCATTAAATCACAAACATTGATTTGCTAAATAAAATGTTGCACATGCGCGCACACACACACACACACACACACACACACACTATTTTGTATTTCTTGAAAAAAGAGAAGACAGAGAATGAAAAAAACCTCTCCAAAATGTAGAAGTCCAGAGCAGATTCAGTTGACCTTTGAACAACATGGGTTCAAACTGTGTGGTCCACTTATATGCAGATTTTTGGGGATGAATACAGTATAGTGCTGTAAATGTACTTTCACTTGTGCTTTTCTTAGGAATACAGTATATAATACATATAGTATACAAAATAGGTGTTAATAAGCTGTTCATGTTATCAGTAAGACTTCTGGTCAACAGTAGGCTATTAGTAGTTAAGTTTTCTAGGAGTTAAAAGTTAGACTTTTTTGAGTAGATTTTTGACTCTGTGGGTGTTGGTGCCCGTAGCCCTTCATGTTGTTCAAGTGTCAACTCTATTTTTTTGGATCAGTGATCCTCAATCCAGAATTTTCTCATGTCTATATTATTGTCTTTGGTGGACAACCCATATGTGGAGCTTTGAGTCTGTGGAGAGTACAGTGAAAATTGAATGGGAGTAGAAAGGAGGTTCTTCTCATATTATCCAGGCCCAGGGAACAGATCTGAGCATCTGTTTGGGGACTGAGGCTCTTGAAGTTCTCAAGGTGAGTGTTTGTAAGTCATGCTGCTGCCCCAGGGGACAGGGACTTCTGTGTGCTCCTCTTCCTTGTGTACCTTCCACCATCCACCTCCAGTCCCCAGCACACAGACCAGGTGCTCACAAATGTCTACAGAATGAAAGAATCCCAGAATACCTGTGGGATCAGAAGTTGCCAGAGACTGGGTCAAATATATTCTGATTCCCAAGTTATTTATCTTTGTGTTTTCTTATCCTCCTCTATTAATAGTTTTTTCTTTGATATTTGTCTTTTTGCACAGTAAAGGGCAACAAACCAGTTCCAGATAGTAGAGGACTTCGGTAAATGGGCTGTTACCTGCCTGCTCTTGAACCAAGTGGGTAAGAAGGCAGGTCTCAGTTGGCATGTAGTCCAAGAAGAATTTATGAAGTCTAAGATCCCAGAGACTTCTTTCCCATAAGGATATGAGACACATGCTCAGCTCACTCTTCTTGCAGCTGGGAAGACTGCTGAATGATTGGTTCCCTTGAAATTGCATGCTGATGACTGGAGAGCACATTTCCTCTCTTTCAGTATGGAACATTGGTCTTTGGGAATTGCACCTTCCACCTGAATCCTACAAAACTTCAGCATTCCACTATGGTACTAGGCAAGCTTGGGGGAAATACACTGAACTGAACTTGATCCTTCAGCCTGTGGGTGCAATACTGTATCAACAAATAGTTCATTCACTTTGTGCCTTAGTTCCTCCATCTTTCAGATGGAAAGATTTTCCTTGCCTTGATATGTCAAATAAGTAAAGAGGAACAGAAAGATTGTGATGTATTATTGCAAAACTGGAGGAAATGAAGGTTTCAGGCCAAATTGAAAAAGGCTTCCTAGTGGAATGACTGCAGGGAGAAAATCCATTGAGCTCAGCTATAGAATCCAATAATCTATTAATAATTGAGAAGAAAAAGAGGTCAGATTGAGCACGTACTCTGCTTAATACTCTGTGGCATGCATTGTGCTAAGTGGGTTATGGATAGTGTTTCATTTAACCAACTGAGCCACCCAGGTGCCCGGGACAGTGTTTCATTTAATATTCACAGTGATGAGACAGAGGTTTTACTACTGTTACTTTATTATAAAGAATGAGAGACCAAGAGGGTCTTACTTCCAACATAAGTTATACGTGATGAGTCCCCATGTCAGAGCTCACTGCTGCAAGCTGTGGCTTCCCAGGTAGAGGGCTGGAGCAATGGAGTGATTTATGAGGACACCCTTGGTGTCAGTAAGTCCAAGTTTGCTAATATTTGGGCAGGGGGTGAAGGTATAAACCTTCCCTGACCTCCAGCATGTGTTATGTGTGCTTCCTATATGGTTCCATAAAGCTCTGAGACACCCCACAATCCATCCATTGCTCTGTGTTGTAATTTCTGCTAACTTGGGCTGGGAGCTCCTTGATGCTGAGGGCTCTCTCTTACTCAGCGTGTTATCTGCAGAACATAGTACAGAGCCAGGTACATGAAGACGCTTATCAGTATCTGTGAATGAATGAAGGTGGGCATCTATATATCCAATCAGATAAACAAGTTTTTTCTGTAGTAGTTAGGGTTGCATGGTGTAGAGGGTGAACGACTAACACTGTCACTTGGGTAAAGACCAGTGGATGGGTAATGGATGTGTAGATGGGTATATGCATGGATAGAAAGGGGATCTGGTAGAAAAGAGTACTTCTGCCATGGGTGCCAGGAAGTTTACTGAAATATGTTCTGAAATGTTGCTATGACTCATCCCTATTTTTTCTAGGCCTCCTATCCCTTAGATGCCCAAACTGTTCAACATGAATCTTTCTTGCTGCCCTCAAACACTTCCAGGACCTCTGTGGACCTCATAAAGAACCTGGTTGCTCACAATATCTCTCTTAAATGCAGCTTGTGTGGGTCCTATCACCATGTTCACACCTCTGAGAGGGTGCTGCTTATTCTGGGTTGACGTTTTCCCAGGGGAGAATCCTAGCACTAGAGATGGGGCAGTGGGTTTAGGTGGAAAGATATCAAGCAAAGTTAGGGTCATTGTTACTTCCGGCCCTGTGCTGGACACAGACTTGGCAGGCGCTGTAAGGATCCAGGTGCAGCAGGCTGTAGGAACTACTGGAAGGGTGTGGAGGGCACCACCCAGCCTGTTAGAGGAGGATGGGAGTGAAACCAACAGATGTGCTCAAGGTTCTAATTTCAGTTCCCCAAAAGGTCTTCTCCTTGACCAAAGCAGTGTGACCGTTGCTATGACAGTTGCTATCTTGGTCCCTGGGACTCTCCCTCAAAAGGTGGCATTACTTTTTTAATCTTCTTAGGCCAGTCACCATGAAACTCGATACTAACCCACCTGGGGTGGGGATGGGCAGGGGGGCATGGCTGGGGCCTGAGCACTGTGATGGTCGAAGATGCTGGAGTACTAAGAAGGACCTTTGGTTAATGAATTATTTTTCCAAACTAGACCAATACTCCCAGTTGTCTTAGGCTTGGTAGACTCTCCATTTTTACTGAGCATCATGGATTTGTCTCCTGAAATGTCCATATTAGCTCATTGTTGCATCTGATAACAGATGGAAAGAACTCTGGCCTTGAATCTCAGTCTGTCTTCAGGTGACCATGTCATGCCATCCAACCTCTGCTCTTCAGTCTCCTGACCTGACTTCTGAGTTCTTTCCTCACTTAGAGACTCTTCGCCCCTGAGAATAGCAGTTATGAAGGGACCACACTGTTTTTACAGGGCTTTTGATCAGGCTGCCTGAGTTTAAGTCCTGATTTTTGGTATTTACTGATTGTGTGACCTTGGACACAGTATTTACATTTAGTCTTAGTTTCCTTATACTGTAGACTAGCTGCGGGGTTGTTGGAGGATTTAGTGACATGAAATCTGTAAGTGTAGACACATTGTATGCATTGCTATTATTATAGAGTAAAAGCAAGATACAAGCTGGCATGTGTTGAGCCAAAGGAGTATTCCAGAAGGTCTTCTCTTTGTAGTTACTGTTTCCCATCTTGACCATCCATATTTTATTATGGTGTTGTAGGTTGGAGGCTGTTCCTTATCTGTTCTTTTGAGCCCATGGGAAAAATAAAAGCTTGTATATTTTCTTGAGAAAGACTCACAGAGACCGAAGACCTTTGTTCACCATCCAGTCCAATCTTTCTGTTAGTTTTAGAGTGGATTGAGGCCTATTACTGTGACAAATCGGTATTATTGAAAACCTAGACAGAACCTGCCATGTGTAAACTATGAAAAAGATGTGGTGGCTTGGGCATGATAACCCTGGTTTAAGTTACGGTTCTACCTCTTATGAGCTCTGTAATTTTAAGCATGCTACATAATCTTTCGTAGGCTCTTTCCTTATCCATGAGGCAAGGTTAAAAAAATACCTTAGTGCATGGGGTGAGAATCAAGGTAATCATATAGATGACAGTACCCTAGCAAATGGCAGTATCCTCCTCTCCTCTGCTTCCTCTGCTCCATTGCCCCTCTCCATACCATCATCCCTTTTCTTCCTCTCTGCAGAGAATGTTTCTGGCTTCAGGGATACAGAAGGTTCCAGAGTTAGGAGGCAGAACCTTCTCTTAAGAGACAAGTAACCACATAGTAGGGATAGTAAGAGCTATTCAAATCCTGAGAAGAGATTGGTAAATGGAAGGATAAAAAGGCTGAGAGGAGCTAAGAGGAGAGACAGGCGGGTCTGTGGGGGTCTTTCCCATGCCAACGTGACTAAGAATTCGGGCAAGGGGTTGGCATGTGGAGCCTAGGGGAGAGGAAGTGGCAGATGGTAAGCAGACTCCCTTGTGAACTTCACTCTTCTCCATCTTCTCTTAGCTTCCTCTGCCCAGAGCCTTTACTTGTGTACTTTGGTCCACAAAGTCTTCCTGAATTGCTAAACCTCCACAATCTAAATTCTACACATTTATTGGAGAAGTCATGAACAATTCTCAGCATAATTGAGAACCTCTCTGGTTAGTGTGCATGGACATGCCCTTCTCTTCTGTCCCTGGTGAACCATCCCTGTTCCCAGCAAGGAGCAGCACCTCCGCCTGTGCTCCATCCACCCCATCTCACCTACTCAAGGACATTGCTCCAGCGTTTTTCTCTTGTCTCTCTAGCAGCACGGGATTTTTCCTCTCTGCTCATTAGGATTCAAACAGGCTGTCATTTCTCTTCCCCTTCCAGACACTGCCTTTTCCCAACTCTTTCCTCCAAATAATTAGCCATGCACACTGTTTCCGATTTCTTCCCTCCCATTTTCCTTTGAATCCATTCTGATGTGACTTTTGCCTTTCCCATTCTATAGACATTGCTTTTATTGAGTTTGCTAATGACCCCCACATCTCTAAATCCAAAGGTCCATTTTTGTTCCAGTTGACATAGTTGACAACTGATCAGTTTCTCCTCCATGTAATGTTAACCTCTCTTGGATTCCAGGACAACACTGCTCTCCTGATTTTCCTCCTTCTCTGGCCAGTCCTTTTCAGTGTTCTGTCTTGGTTCTTCCTAATCTCACCAAGTTCTTAATGTTAGAGAGCCTCCCAGCTCAGTGCTTGGATTTCTCTAACCCCTTGCTTGCCAGGTATTCTTTCACAGTCTGATGGCCTTTAACACCATCTGTATGGTAATGATCCTACATTTATGCCTCAAGTACTGACTTCTCTCTCCTGCATTACAGGGTCTTTTAAAAAAAATAATTAATTAGACAGACAAAGATCACAAGTAGGCAGAGAGGCAGGCAGAGACAAAGGGAGAAGCAGGCTCCCTGCTGAGCAGATAGCCGGATGAGGGATTTGATCCCAGGACCCTGAGATCATGACCTGAGCTGAAGGCAGCGGCTTAACCCACTGAGCCACTCAGGCACCCCCACGTTACATGGTCTTATATCCAGTTGTCCACCTGTCATCTCTTCTTGGTTGTCTGATATGCATCTCAGACTTAGCCCCTCCAAAATGGAGCTTCCAAAGCTTCTGTAGTCAAGCCAGTGTCTATTGGTATAAGGATGGATGGACAGTAGGTCATGGAATGGAGTTGAAATCTTAGAAATAGACCCAACTTTGTGGTCAATTGATTTTCAACAAAGATAGCAAAGCACTCCAACTGGGGGAAGGGAAGTCTTTGGGGTTAAAATAATTATGACTGGAGACTAAGTTGAAGGAGCCCCTTGAAAGAAATCGAATGGTAGCCAAATGGAGGTATTCTTATGATGGTGACTAATGCTTGCACCGCCCTTGGTATAGACTAGCCTGGGTGTTTAGCGCTTCATTTGAATTTCATTTAATTTTTACAGGTCTTACAACTAAGACCTTCAGATGAGAAAACTGAGGCACAAAAGTCAAGTAACTTTCTGTTATGACTTGTGAGCATGTTTTCCCAGGAGATTATAGATGAACAATGCTGTGGGAAAATAGAATAATAATTTGTCCATTGCATCTGGCCAGGCTCGTGGTGATGGCTGACTTGGGCCCTAGTGCTAACTCACCTGTGCTTGCCCCATGAGGACAGAGCGTGGAGCCGCTGGCTTCTGTCCTTGAGATGCCTTCAGGTCCTCCAGTGGCCACTCTGACCACCCATTTAGTTCACTAGAACATTAGGTCCCACCTTGTTCACTTTTATAACAACCCTCCTCCTCCTCCCTACCCACCGCAGCACAGTTTCCTAGGCTGAATGGCACCTTCTGGGAAGATGAAAAGAGAAGAGACCCAGGAAGATGGCGTGTTTGACCCTTTGTTCTGTGCAGCACCATGAAGACTGGAAGGCAGAATTGTATAGTTTTCCAGAGAGCAGAGTTAGGGAGGTGGGGATTTGTTCCCAGGCCCACCACTGACCCACTGTGGGACTTGCCCTTAGCCTCTCTTCTCTGTATATTGGGTATAAGATATTTCTTGATGTAAACTTATTTTGAAGTATAACATATAGTATATAAAATATACAGAATATATATGTACAGAACAGTGCACAGATTGTTATATAATTGTATAGCCTGACAAATTTCCACAAAGTGGCACACTTCGGCTCTTACTTAACCAAGTTCCAGCCGCCCCTTCTAGTCCAGTCTCCTGCTAGGCATTACCTCAACCCACGCTCAAACGTAATCCCCATCCCAATTTCTAATTGTATTTTTAAGTGGTTTTGAACTTTATATAAATGAAAATATATAGACTATATCTTCTGTGTTAGGTTTCTTTTGCTTATTTATTTATTTATTATTTTTTTAAATTATATTCAGTTAGACATTATATAGTACATCATAAGGTTTTTTTTTTCAATTTATTTATTTTCAGAAAAACAGTATTTATTATTTTTTCACCAACATAATAAGGTTTTGATGTAGTATTCAGTGATTCATTAGTTGCATGTAACACCCAGTGCTCATCCCAACACTTGCCCTCCTTAATACCCATCACCCGGTTACACCAACCCCCCACCCCCTCCCTCTGTAACCCTCAGTTTGTTTCCTGGAGTCCAGAGTCTCCCATGGTTTGTCTTCCTCTCTGATTTCTTCCCATTCAGGTTTACCTCTCTTCCCTGTAGTCCTCTGCTCTATTCTATGCTTATTGTCATGTTTGTGGGACTCATCTATGCCAGTGGGCATAATTATAATTTAAAAAATCTATCTCTGTAATAGTATTTCAGTGTGTAAACACACTACAGCTTAGTGACCCATTCTATTATTGGTCAGCATGTGGATTATTTCTTTTATAAATGAGGCTGCTCTGGAAGTTTTTACATGGGTTTTTTTGGTGGACAGACACAGTCACCTAGGAGTGGGATGGCTAGTTATACTGTATGGAACTCTCTCAGCCTTCTAGAACTTGCCCAACATTTTTAATGAACATTTTTAACTTTACAGTGTAGTGAGACTTAAGTTTGTATAAAGTGCTCAGTGTGGTCTTTGGCTGATAGAGACATATTCTATTAAGTTGAAGGGCCATAGTGGAATTTAACTTTTCCTTATTGCTTGTTCATTTAGACCATTTTCATGGTCTTGTGATTTTATGTAATGTGACAGTGAATGACTCTTGAGACATGTTTCTTTCTTTTGAAAAATTTGCTTTTGGTAAATTCTCCTGGTAAGTTCAGCTGGATCAAAAAATATGTTACTGTAAGGACTGTCAGCCTTCAAAGGCTGCAGAGAGCCTCTGGAGACAGGTAAAATGAGAAAGCAGGCCATTTATACCATGGCCCAGGGGAGTGGGATGTGAAGACAGGTGGCTTATAGCTTTCGCAGAGGAGTGTCTTGTCGAAGGCTGTAGGGTAGGGTAGAATGGGGGATGAGGACTTTTATAAATGACGCCGTATTTTATAGCAACTCAATATTTAGTTTCTTAGAAGATGAACTGGGTAATTGGGAAAAAAAACCCCACCAATGTATAACAACCATTAAATCAGGAAGAACAGGGAAATCACAGGTGCAAAGATTCACTTTATTTATTCGTTTCCCCCAAATATTATTGCATGGTTAAAGCCAAAGGGGGAGGTAGTAAGGTAGGGAGAGGGGTCTGCAACAGGGGTGGGTCTCTGATGGAGAGGACCAGAGGCCTGACGGGGAGGGCACGGAGGCTAGGACTGAGGGATAGGTGGTGGGGGCTGCTAGGCCACTCACTGGCACTCGCTCCTTTGGAAGCTCTTGACAAGAGGGGAGGACAGGCTCTTGTGAGTGACCTCACAGGAGTACTTCTCATGACTTAGGTACTCCGTACTGGGCATCGTCAAGGTGCTGCTGAGGCTGTAGGTGCTGTCCTTGCTGTCTTGTTCTGTGACACTTTCCAGGATGCCTGTGTTTTTGGTAACACCATCAACCTTCCATGTGACATTGACATCTCTGGGGTAGAAGCCATTCAGCATGCACACGACAGAGGCACTGCCGGTATGTAACTGGTCCGGAGATGGTTGGAACAGAAAGACGGATGGCTGGGCATCATTCCCTAATGAAGGAAGCACAGAGAATGGTCTCTGAGTAACAGGGAAGTTATCCATTTGTGTCTGTTGTTAGCGGGCAGTCCCAGAGCCTGGAAGGGTAGCCATGACGGACGCCAGGAAGCAGACATATCATCTCCACCATCTTCAGTTTTTCTCTAGCTGCTGCCTCTTAGGAAAGTTTTAAATTGTTTTGTTTGAATCTTTGCAGCCATTTTGAGGGCTTTTTGCTTTTCTGACCTCACCTTTCTGACTTCCCCTTATTGCCTCCTGCAGTAAACACGAATGGTTCAGGTAGAGACACAAAGGCCATTTCATCTGAGCCCCTCAGAGTTGAGAAGTGAGAACAGGTCTTGGACACCCCCTGACACAGATCATTTCCCCCATGCCTCTCCCAGAAGTGTGCAACGAGAGCAAGCTGCCACGTTCCTCCTTGGGTTTTCTTTGAGGGTGTTAGGGCCAGACCCACCCTATAGAGTGACTCCAAGCCCTGAGTCTGTGACTGGGTCGGGGTGCAGCCCCGTCGCCGTCTGTGGTGAGGCCGGCAACTCTCCTGGCTCTCATAGAGGCCTTGAAGGAAGGCAGAGCCCTGGGCTGAAGGCTGTCATCATGTGGGGAGATTACAGACCAGACCAGGGGGGTCAACGGTAACTTTGGCCACCTGCCTACAAGGAACCGGCTAGCTTCAGTTCTGACCATGAGCAGCTGCCAGATGGCCTCCTGGAAATCCCCGCTGTGGGCGCTCAGGCCCTCTAGTTGGAGAGCAAGAGCTACCGTAACACAGCCAGAAGCTTTGGTGGAAGAACTCTGCCGATAAGTGTGAGCAGCTTTGTGTAAAGTTAACCTTCATTAACCAAGCACTTCAACATAAGATGCTATAAACTTTTTATATTTTGATTTTTTTTCTCTTTTAACCTTCATTACTGATTTTTTTTCAGAGAATTTTATAAAATAGCATTGGCAGCAAAATAATATGCATTCTAGAAAAAAAGGAGGGACATATTCTATGAAAATACTCCTATCTGGGTGAATCCTTGACACCTTGAAAATATCCACCCTGCATTTAAATATTAAACAATTAGTACATTTGACATGGAAATTCTAATAAGACATTTTATTTGATTTCCATGGAATTTAAAATTTGTAAGAGTTTTTAAAAGGCTCTAAGACAGTTTTAAAACAGTTTCAAATACTTACTTAGTTTAAATAGTTCTAAAGGAGTTTTCAGAGTTTTAAAACAGCCCTAAAATGTCCTATTTAATTGTAGCAGACCAAAAATAATCTTTCTTATGCATCACTTCTGAAATCAGCTGAAGTAAACAACAATTACTAAATTACTAAACAACAATAACTAAACTTTTTAGAAGATATGGGATTAAAAATACCCAGATTAATTTTCTATCACAGAAGGACGGTATTAGGAAATATGTTTATATTAAGTTTTTATTAATGGCATTTGTGTATGATTAGATATTTTGTACAATGAAAATATAATCCTTCCTAAGCTATTACACTTTTGAAAATTAAAAACATGTCACAAATTTATCTTTTCTCTAATGGTGGTTTAATGTGACCTCAGTAAAAAGTTGATAGGTCAAATCCAGAGTGGCCAGATGCCCTTAAATTACATTTTTGCTGGTAGGGATTTTGCTCTGAAGGAGTTACATATATTTCTTTCTTTTAGATTGCACTTTTATTATTTAAATACATTTGATGAGAGGAGATTGAAATGGTTACATGTCATTGAAAAAAATAGTAGCTTTAAGTTTTTTACAAAAAATTTTCATTATGAATGATATAGTAATGAATGTGAATTTTGGTTCTGAAATCTCTGATAAATCAGATTTCTCCCTATTTTTTCTATGTGAACTCAGAGCCCACGACGTTTCTATTCTCTTCTGTTAGCGCCTTGACTTGTATCACTGTGTCCGAAAAGCCGCCACAGTGTAGTGGAAGAGGCCGTGGCACTTAGCCTACTGTAGGCGCACTGCCACGTGGGCTCTGTGGCCAGGTCACAAAAGTCATTCAGTCATGACAGAAGACCACCACGATGCTTACAGACCACGCAAGTCATGCCATGCCGTGGCCTCTTCGGTGGTATTAAAAGATGGCCAGGTAGTAACGAGGGAAATAAAAGATAATAAAAAAAAATACTAAAAACTATTTAGTATTTTTTTACAAGTCCATGGACATTTAAAACATGCAATTATTTTATTTTCCTTCATTTAAACGAATTTCTTAAAAACCGAATTTGGCGACCACCATCTTTTCACCATATATGATAAGAAATCATTTCACCGTTAGTCTAAGGTAGAAATTGGATTTTTAAAAAGGCGGTATCTCTCAAGATATAGAATCTCTGTAGAATTTCTGAATATTGACAGTTTATCACTCATTTTAGACTCTAAAGAGGACACTGCTGCTAGTTCTCAAACTGTATGTATCTTCTACACAGCAAACAAATGTACTTTTCTAACTTCTTACTGACTTTTCATGCATTCTATTGATTTAATTGTTATCTTATAAAATAACTTATCAGAGGAGAGAAAATAGACTAAGAAATTCCTCTTCTGTATTACACATAACGAGCAAAAATCAACATAACATTTGGCAAAACTCAACAAAAATTAGTTTGCTTTTTCTCTTGGGTGCCAAAGATTCTTTTTCTTACTATGCTATTTTTTTCCCTTTTGAATCTTGCAATTTAGATTAAATTAATCTTTTTGTCTACAAATCCATTTCTGCAGCTGAGTTTAACTTTGGAAATTGATGATAAATTTGAAATGGTCTCATGTACTCATCTGCACAAATTTCAACCTTAAGCCTCTAAAAGTCAGTACTGGCATTTAGACCTAAATTTCAAAAAGCAATAGAGAAAAATTACTTACGTTTAATCTCCAGACGTGTCCCTGGGCCAAAGCTGTCCCACTGTATTCGTTTAATTACCTTCCCCTGAGCAAAAACCTCTATTTGCTTCTAAGCTCATTAGGTTGATGGATAGAGCAAAAATCTGGCAATTTAGATGCCATGTCAACTAACTAGCTCCTCGCTCTTCGTTGAGACAAATTGATTTTCAGTACCTTCCTCATCTGATTTTCGGAAGAATCCCACTCTCTTTGGAATTGGCCTCAACTCACACCCCACACATGAAAACCCCCAGATTTCACAACTCAACAAGGAAAAGGACTAGAAAAGTGTACTTACGTTTGAGCTCCACCTTGGTCCCCTGGCCGAACGTGAGCCACAGTGAGGGCTCTGACGCTTACCCCTTATCAAAAACCTCCTTCTGACACCCATCATAGAAGAAAGGCCAATGCAGAGAAAAATCTAACTCTTTCTCTCCCATTCTCCCCCGCAAAACCAATTTTCATCACAATCTCAACAGTTTGCTTGGCTGAAAAGTTGGCTATTTTCTAGTTTTCTGCTATTTTACTTTTGGGTCACCAGGAACAGCTCATTTTACCAAAATTCACAAACTTGAACAAATGATGCAACAGGACAAAAACCTCACAAAGAATTGGGGAAAAATGTACTTACGTTTGATGTCTAGTCTGGTCCCTTGGCCGAAAGTGAACCACAGTGATTTCCCTTAACCTCCCTCTGTACAAAAACCCGCCGTGAAACGGTAGCAAGCCTCTCTCCCCTGTTACCCTATTTTGATTTGGAAATCTTAAAAATGAGTTCTCAGCTAGCCTCCAGTAGAACAATTTTCCCTCCCCTGTACCTAGAAGTCCAATGCGCTATCCATTGCGCTACAGAGCCAGGCTCCCCTGTACCTAATCTGGGAATGA
The DNA here is from genome assembly GCF_022355385.1 of Mustela nigripes. Classification (NCBI taxonomy): domain Eukaryota; kingdom Metazoa; phylum Chordata; class Mammalia; order Carnivora; family Mustelidae; genus Mustela; species Mustela nigripes. The sequence goes on along the minus strand of NC_081563.1, from coordinate 38,658,662 downwards.
AATTTGTTTTATCCCTGACTTGTAACTAATTAAAACACATGAAAAGGAAAAAAAAAAAAAAGCAACAAACCAATTAGAGACAGTGAAGAACCAGTTGAAAAAAATACTTACGTTTTATCTCCAGCTTGGTCCCCTGGCTGAACGTGTACACACAATAATTCCTCCTAACTTCCCTCCTATACAAAAACTGAGTTTCGTTTTCTGACAATCATGCAAGGCTCTCTTTAGAATATGTAATTGTGCTTGCCAATAGATTTCTGAAACTATCACTTAGATGAATTATTCTCACTCACTCACTGAATTTTGTTCTTCATAGAAAAACATACAACCAATTTTTTGCAACCAATTTTTCAACCAACTTCAATTTTTCAACCAATTTTTCAACCAATTTCAAAAACGCAAAACCAAATTTTTGTTTACAGATTTTATCTTTGCCCCAGAGGATGTCAGGGCCTGGTTTCAAAGAGTCAGCTTCTATAGATCCCTTCCCCAGGCATGAGAACCACAAGATACAGACAACTGAGGAAGGAAGGTTTGGATTTTACTCACGTTTGATTTCCACCTTGGTCCCTGCGCCGAACGTCCACCACAGTGATAGCTCCCCATGGTGTCACTGTACAAAAACCCTTCTCACTGAAGGGGAACCGAGCCCTCGGTCAGCTGCTGAAGCTTCACGCTTTTCCCAGCAGTTGTGGAAAGCCTAGGGCTTCCCTGACAGAGAGTGTTTCCTTAGGTGAGATCTAAAATCCTAGAAAAGGATATATTTACTTATGTCTGTGATCTGATGGTCCCTTTCTTTAGCAATATACCATATCTGGACTGTTTCTTATCTATCTATCATCTATCTATCTATCTATCTATCAGAAAGTAGGCTGAATGGAAATTACAAAGAAAAAAAGCAAGTTTTAAAAATTGAACTCTTTTATGCCTTCTCCTAAGGGTGAGGGAGCTGTTGCAGATGATAAACTTCATACAATGTAATTAAGGGATTCTAATTTCTCTCGGTTAAGAATAATTAAAGAATGTTTTCCTATTTGAACCTCTCCTTTGCCATGAAGTTGTTTCAAAAAAGGCAGACTAAATGTATATCATATGAAGGCCCATGATTTAGAGGTATTTTGGTATTAAGCTAGAGATGACCCATGAAACTAAAACAAAGATTAATAGAGATTTTATTTATTTTAGGGTAAGAGTGCGAGCTGGGGGAGGGGAGAGGGGAGAAGGGCAGAGGTGCCGGGAGACGGAAGACTTCTTGCTGAGCTTGGTGTGTGGAGCCCGGTGCGGGGCTTGATCCAGTGACCTCGAGACCCTGAGACCAAGCCCTGAGCTGAAATCAAGAGTCAGACACCCAACTGACTGAGCCACCTGGGTGCCCCTAAAACAAAGATCAGTAGAGTAGAAAGTGAACTTTACTTAGTTGGTCATCTGTTGTTCACCATGTTCAATGAGCTGAACCAAGAGCCTACTGTCTTTGGAGCTTCCAGGGAATCATGCAATGCCATGGTGTTTCCATAGTAACCCCATCAAAGACACTGAAGATCTCATTTTGTTTGAAGTGCAGCGCTACTTGTTATAGTCTTGTTTCCCTCTTAACCTTTCATCCCCACCTCAGCATACATGTCTCTTACCATCTTCAATTCCTCACCGTTCTTCTGTGGCTTCCAGCTCTTATAAAACTCTCTCTCTGCTTGGAAACACCTTTGCTCATCTGCATTAGCTTGTGAACAATGAATTCCTTCAAAACTCAACTCAAGAGACCTTCTCTTCTGCTAGGAGATAATCATCTCCTAGCAGAGCACAGAGGCAGATCTAGAAGACCTAATTGTTCTTGTCTGCTCTCAGATTCTTTCTACCTTACTGGATTTGTAAATTGATGTTTCATTTTCTTGTATTAGGAAGACTCAGTCTGTATCTTTACTTGGCAAATGTTCAACAAACATCTGCAGAATGAAGGAGGAAAAAAACACCTAACAATGAATAGTTGAAAATCAATAATGGACCAGAGCTAATAAATTATAATAGATTATAACAGTGAGTTTTACAAGAGAAATCCTAGGTAGGTTTCCATGATTCTGCCACTGAGAGCTTTGCTATTGTCTTTAATAGCAAAATTAGCAGCAGATTTCCCCAGATGATGAGGAAAGAGAGGACTCTTGGAGGTAGAGAGGAGAGTAACTGGCAAGTGGACATTTAATGTGCAGAATAGTTGACTGAGGACATAGTCAACATAGATCCTAAAAAAGATAGAGTGATACTCTCTGCAGATATACAAGCAATACCAGTCATTGTACTTGACATTTATGGAGTGTTTAGAAAGTGTCCGACTTTGTACATAAATCATCACGTTTAATTATCCCCCCAAATCTAGGAATTCAAAACTGATATTTTTCCTATTCTGTAGATGAAGAAAGTTGAGTGCAGAGACTTTAAGTCACTTCACCATAGCAGTGAGTGGCAGAGCTGGGCTTTGATATCAGAGCTCATGCACTTCATTGACCCTGGGAGTAGAAACATTCAATGCAAGCAGCATGGATGGCAGAAAACCTTGGAGTGGGGGAAGGAAAAAGAAACTCCATAGCCTGTCCTAGGTTGGAAATGAGTAGATGAGTGTGCTCAAATGTGTATACAAGACTGCTCATAGAAATGTTGGTTAAAAATTGAAGAAATGGAAAATAACTGAAATCTTCATTAATGAGAATTTAATTAAACTAATTATGTTAGAGCTTTGTGATGGGACACTAAACAACCAAAGAGGATGAAGTAGGTTTCTATAGGGTCACAAGAAAGGTGTTCATGAAAATATGGGCCATGGAATGGTTTATTTTGTATGATATTCTGATTCTGTTTTAATGGTTATATATATATATATGGATAGAAAAACAGGGTAATTCCTGAAGGAAATACAATGAGCCATACTCAGTAGTTATCTGCTGGGCTTACATAGGTGTGTTGTTTGGGAAGAGGAGAGCAGTGACACTTTCTCCCCTTTTGAATATTGCAGATTATCTTGTTTTTAGTAATTAGGTGAATACATTAATTTTGTGGTTTTTCAGGATGCAGATGATTTTAATTAAATTTTGTGGTTTTTCAGGTTTTTTGATGCAGAAAGACTGTATAAATTTTGATAAAGAATAAATTGACTTTGCCTACTAGAATTCTCAGTATTCTTGTACAATGTATAAATATGATTTTAAGTGATATACACACATTAAATGATATTCCACTGTAGAACCTAATTGCTAATGGTCAATTACACTTTTTCCTATAATATTTAGATTGAGAATGCAAAAAAGGTTGTTTTCCTGGTTCTGTGTAGGAGACATTCTTATAAACATAGGAGACATATGGGTGACATAGGGGCTGGAAAATGGGAATGATAAAGATGACATGACTCTATAAGGGATTATGTTCCTCAATGAATAATGTGAAATTGGTATCGAATGTGAAATTGGGATTCAGTGTGAAGAGTACAACTGAATGATTGTACTAAGAGAGTATTTGCTACTAATCGAAAGTGCTTATAAGAACCATTGTGGCAAAAACTATTTTATTAATCACATACAGTAGTGATTGATAAGAATGGCTGTTGTGATGTTAGAGCATAACGGGGATCACTGAGAAATGGTTGAGATCCTGGATATGTGTATGGTTCATTATTTGAAGGCAAAGCTTGTCTTTGAAGCATCTGTGACTTTCTGTCAGGATCTACAGTTCTACAAAATGTCCGTGATGGACCTTGACAATACTGATTTTACTGAGGAAAGGCAAAGTGCCAATAAGCTAATCTGAGAGGTTCTTGGGTTTGTATATAAGAGTGATAGAAATAGAAATTTGGGGGCAGTATTCCAACAAACTCATCAATGAAGCTATTCCCCATTTGGTTCCCAAGAAAGTTAGATTCTTAGAATAAATTCTAAACTGCTTGTGGAAGAGAGAGAGAGAAGGGGATAGAGAGTGAGAATGAGAGAGACACCAAATGCCCACCTGTAAGTCATCCTGAAAACTATTGGTAAACTATCTTATCAGTGTTCTTCACATCTGACATTTCAAGAAGCACCATTTTTGCTTTTCATTTGGCATAATTAGCCAGCCTATTTGGAGTGGTCTACCTTACTTGAAGCAGCAACATATAGTAAGTCAACTAGCTTGTCAGGGACACATGGCATAATTTGCTCTTTGCAAGACTTAATTAAGGGATGGTGGCTTCCTTACCTGGCTCTGGAATATTTGTGTCTGATAATCCATCTTGAAGTCTGTGGTTCAATATTTTTTTCTAGCTCATCAGTCACAGTAGAGTCCAAGGCAGGTGATTCTTTTTACTTCAGCTTGACTCCTCTGTAGGTTGTAATGGCTGTCATTTGTACTTGATTTATGCTGATATCCCACAAGATGAAGACAAAATTCCGGAGTCCACATTCAGTGGTGCCTAGATCTTGATCGATTGCCAGTCTTCCAGCTAGAGTGCGACAGACAGACATCTGTCCTGAATTCCTAAGGGGTAAAGCTGTCCCCATAGCCAAGAGGGAGAGAGGCAGAGGAGGTCACTTGAGAAATTGCTGCTTCCATGCAGCTTTGGAGCTGTGTCTGTTTCCACTCATCTCTGAAGAAAGAGGAGCTGAGAGAAGCAAAGTCCTTTGCCCAAACATGTGCACGTGTTTGTGCCATAAACATGACCCAAGATTTTGGACCTCCTCTGGAAAATGTAGGTGCTCGTGTTTTCAAGAAGACATTCAGGCTACAGATATTCTCTGACTTCCTAGAGTGAAAGAGAAAACATCAATAACAGTGCTTGGGTGTATTACCCTTGGAGAGGCTCAGCCACCCAGATTTACATATCGAGTGTTGTGGTTTCTGGTTGATTATGCACAAGTGATGAGTCCTTGAACTCTGCTCTAGAGTTCCCTGTCCCTCTTTGTTTGTCCCCTTGACCCTAGCCCCATGTCCTCTCTCATCCTGCCACTGAGAAATGCATCCTGGCAAACTACTGTGAATGGGCTAGCTCTGGATGCAGTTGTGAAATTGATGGATTCAGGCTTGAATTCATTAGGTGCTTCATACTTTTTTTTTTCTTCTCTGTTGTCAAATCTTCAGGTTCCTCATGGGCAGTCTGTTCTTCTCCCTCGTGGCTCAGGATGTGGTGTGGTATGCAACTGATGAATCACTCAGTTCTACCTCTGAAACTAATAATACAATATATGTTAGTTAAATTGAATTTAAACAAAAAATAAAAAAAATAAATGGGATTAAACTAGGCTGGCTCTTGACTCTCCCTCCCATCCTAATCAGCATCTACATTTAAGGGATATTAGTCTGGTGCTGGCAAAAGAGGAAGCACAGATCATTCCCTTCTCCATTGTCCTCCCTCTCCCTACTGACCCCAGTGTCCTGATTATCCTGGCTGATACCTAGAGCTCCAAACAAGACAGAAGGATGGGAAGAGGGCAGGCCCAGAGCAAAACAAATACACACAAATATCAACATGGAAACCCAACTGACTGTAACAAGGAATAATTGGACTTTTATTTTTTATTTTTATTTATTTATTTATTTATTTATTTATTTATTTACAGGCTCCCTGCTCAGCAAGGACCAATGTGCGACTCGGTCCTGGGACGCCAGGATCATGACCTGAGCAGTCGTTTAACCAACTGAGCCGCCCAGGTGCCCCAATAATTGGGCTTTAAACTAAATATAATGCATCTGTCCACCACTCACTCAAAATCCCCCTTGTAATGACAGAAGAAATACAAAAATGAGAATAAATTTATTTTGTGGTTGCAGAATCATGAAGGGGGCTATTAGAAAAAAAGACATTTGTGGAAAAATCACAAAGATTTAAATTTTTTTTAAAGATTTAAATTTTGAGATTGAATTGATGCAGAAACTGAAATCTAGTATCTTCCATCCCATTGCAAAAATAGGAGGGGTCCTTGACACAGCCAGTACTAGTCTTCCTCACAAAGCCCCGGAAAACGCATACTTCTGAGTTATCAGAGCCTGGGTCTGGGGGTGGGATGGGTATGCCTCCCAAGGGGGGTTAACACCTGGGCTGCCTCCACTGAGCTTGCTTGCATTCACCTTTCAGGCCATGGGGATAGTGATGGAAAAATCCAAAGCAATGGGATAAAAGAAATCTTCCAGGTCACTAGAGGAAAAAGAGAAATGGACATCAGGAAAAGCAAATAAAAAAATCAAGAAGAAAGTATTCGATAAATAGAAATATAAAATAAGATGGTGGGGTGGCTGGGTGGCTCAGTGGGTAAAAGCCTCTGCCTTCGGCTCAGGTCATGATCTCAGGGTCCTGGGATTGAGCCCTGCATTGGGCTCTCTGCTCGGCAGGGAGCCTGCTTCCCCCTCTCTCCCTACCTGCCTCTCTGCCTACTTGTGATCTCTGTCAAATAAATAAATAAAATCTTAAAAAAAAAAACCAAGATGGAAAGACTAAGTCCAAATAGAACAGTCACAGACTATAATAAATGCTAAGTTATGCAGAATTTGTAAATGAGGCAAAAAGATGACTATTGACAAAGAGTCTCTCCTTGACCAGACTCTGCTTGGGCTCCTCTGAGCTCTCTTCTCAAGTGGACTCAGAATTTTGTGTTCATCTTTGCATGGTCCAATTTTAGCAAGAATCCTGCTAAGTTAGTTTAACTAGAATCCCCCTTGTTGATATCTGATCGCAGTCTACATCTGACCGGCTTCCTCAGCCTTCCCTGTCCCCAGGTGATGTCTGATCACCTGATCACCCTGGCTTTCTTTCAGCAAGAATCCTGTTAGGTCAGTTTAACCAGATCCTCCCTTAAAAGGGGTGTTTTCTCTTAGTCATTTTCTATCCACTGACCCCATGTTGCTCCCTGGCTATGACTTCCCACTTCTCCTTGTGTTGGAGGGAGGTCCAATCTCTCCCTTCCACTGCAGAACCTCATTGCGTGGGTCCTCCCACTTTATCCTCTGATCCTACTAGGTCTGCCTTTTCCTCAACTCATGTTTTGAGTAATTGTTCTTTAACACTATGTATCCTTTCAGGGTTATTTGACTTGCTAGGGAAATAAAGTTTTTTACTTTTCTAAATACAACTGATTGATTACAACTGATTAAAAACTAGACTTTATAGTTCTGCTTTCCCCTCTCCCTCTGCCTCCCTATGCCTACTTGTGATCTCTCTCTCTGTGTTAAATAAATAAATAAAATCTTAAAAAAAAAAAAAAGAAAGAAACACTGAATTAGAGGAAAGAGCACTTTCAGGGGCTAAATTAAACTTGGTAAGTGATACTTAAAAAATGATCAATGATACAACCAAAGATCCCAGACTGTGGAAATGTATTTGCATCAGATTGATTTGTTTTTGTGAATATCTTCTGGGAGTCATGGGATCAAGGAGGTGGGTATGGTGACTGCCAGTTTGCCTAAGCAGAGGAGATGGGTGGGTCTTGGGACTCAAGGAGGGCCTGTCCCTGGGGACTCAGGGATCCGTAGGGGCTGAGAGAGAGGCTCTGGTGGTGGTGGTAGTTGGAGAGGTGGGGAGGGTGGATGTCACTGGAAGGGCTGTGCCTCCAAACTTCTAATTATGCTCACACTCACTTATAAGTGTTCATCTAGTAGGAACAGTCTGGTCAGGTTGCTGTTATTAAAGGGAATGAAATGCTTTCAGTCTGTGTCCATTTCCTCAAGATTCAGCAAAGAGGGAAGTTTGTTGAGCCTAGCTTGGGTGAGGGTCTCACACCTGGGCTAGGAAAGGGAGGCATCATGACATTCTCACCTGACTGTATCCAGTCAGAATGGAGAAATTCCTCAAGAGGGGAGGTCCATGCGCTCTTAGAAAAGGTGGAAATGCAGTTAGGAAAGGGAATGTTCATTGTTCTTTGTTCCTTCTATTTTGAAGGAACCTAAAGCTTGTGAATTACATTATTTTTATTATAGATGAGTTCTTACTCACCATTGTGCTTTCAGTGACTAACAAATATGTCTGGCATCCAGACACACTTACATACCTATGGAATAAATGAATGAAATGAACAAGATTGTTAGGAGTCAGGGGAGTTTTCTCTTTGCTTTGGCACCGTCTAGCCCTTGGTAGTTTCTGAAACCTTGGAAACTGATGGTGGTGCCTCAAACTGGGATTGTCTTCATGACAGCTGACCCCGAAACCCTGTTAGAATGGAATATTATGCCTCCATCAGAAAGGATGAATACCCAACTTTTGTATCAACATGGGCGGGACTGGAGGAGATTATGCTGAGTGAAATAAGTCAAGGAGAGAGAGTCAATTATCATGTGGTTTCGCTTATTTGTGGAGCATAAGGAAGAACACAGAAGACATGGGGAGATGGAGAGGAGAAGGGTGTTGAGGGAAGTTGGAGGGGGAGATGAGTCATGAGAGACTGTGGACTCTGAAAAACAAACTGAGGGTTTTGAAGGGGTAAGGGATGGGAGGTTGGGTGAGCCTGGTGGTGGGTATTGTGGAGGGCACATATGGCATGGAGCACTGGGTGTGGTGCATAAACAATGAATTCTGGAGCACTGAAAAGAAATTTAAAAAATAAATAAAAATAAAAAAAAGAATGAATAGAAAATAGACTTGGTGCTTCCTTGGAGGGGTTTTGTAGGTCATGGACTGTTGGAACTGGAAGAGAGAAACTACATCTAGCTCCATTCATAACAAATGGGAGAAAAGTGGGTCTTTAAGAGAGGAAGTGATTCACTCAGGGCTTACATAGGTAGGGAAGGACTGGGATGGGGGAAGAACCAGACATCTTGCCTCGCATTTAAAGCACTCCCCCATTATATTTCCTGAGGTGCTTGACAAAATATTTGCAGACCAGGAAAATTCTCTGCATGGTTGCCATCTGGTCCAAGTAGGTGGGGACTTTTTAATCCATTTTCTGAAATCCAGTGAAAGAATGAAAAATGACCTCATGCAACACGGATGTAGGTTTCTTTTTTCAGCATGACAGCTGCTCTAGGGGTCAGTCAGGATACCAAACATCATTTTTAAAGCTGGAAAGAGCTCTTAACTATTTGACTTTTATAACTAAGGAAACCAAGGTGCCCTTAATGATACCAAAGTTGCAGGCATACAGTCAAGGTCTAAACCTTTGCCTTCCAAGAACCAGTTCAGTGATTCTGGCTAAATGTGGCTGATTCAGCCAGTCTGCAGAATGCTTCCAGTTGGTACGAGAATAATCATTAGGATGGTAAGTGTATTAATTAAGGGCAATAATAGCTACTCTAATGGATATGGTCACAAGCTTGAGCAATTTAATGTATTAGAAATTTATTTTTCTCTTGCATAAAGTTCTGACAGCAGAAGGTAGGGTTCACTTTCACGCTGTCCCTTAGAGACTCAGGCTGACAAAGACCATCTTCAGCCTAAGGTTTCCACTGTGAGTTGCAAGACTACAGATTACAAAAGAAAAAATCAATCTCAGAGTCACTGTCATTGAATTGGGCTGGATCCAGACTGATGTGGAAGCTTGGGGGATGAGGAGCTTTATACATAATAAAGTTCTCTGTTGCCACCAAAGGAGTTGATGGCCATTTAAGGAGAGGGTGAAAATTGAGTGACCACAAACTTTCTGAGTGGGTTACGCAATTACTTTGCTAATGTGGTATTTACCATACTTCCCACATCCTGCGTTATTTCATGGGATTTCGTGATCAGATTCTAATCTGTCTGCTAGGGAATGAACAACTTCAGGTAAGTGACCTCTTCAGGCAAGTGACCTCAGCCAGGTGGTTTGGTATCTCCATTGTGCCTTGATACTGAGTATTCAATGATTGCTCTTTGAATTGAATTTGATAAATGTGTGTATTTGAGAATATATCACATTGAAGAATTTAATTAGGAAAAAATGAGAATTTTTAATGGATTTATCAACAAATGTCTTTTCCTTCCTTTCTTCAGCCCTCCTTTTTTCTCTTTTCTCTCTTTTTCTCTTCTCTCTCTCTCTCTCTTTTTTCTCTCTTTTCCTCCCTCCCTCCCTCTCTTTCTTTAAAAAAAAAAAAAAAACAACTCCAGGCTGGTATCAGCTGTTCGGTGTTATGCCAATGGCAGTAACATAGTATGAGCTCATGAGATATGACAAAAGTTATGACGATATGTGTCAATCCCTGAAGAAGGTGGAGAATCAGATATCTGGTGAAATATTTTCCAGATGGATTTGGAGTCTCTCCTGCTCAGTGTCCTATGAACTTCATTCCAAAAGGTGCCACAGCCCATTTATATATCCCAGAGCAGTAAGAGAGTAACTAAGGTGGGAGACAAGTTGTAGTATTGAGACTTACATGGAATAATCACACAGAAAGATGATAAATACAGAAAGTCCTTCCTTCTAGATGGATCTTTTCTATTCTAGCCTGAGAGATTACTGCTGAGTATTATAAGTCTTCCCACACAACTTGGACTTGACTCCTCATAATGTTGGCTTCGGGACAGTTGATCGGAGTAAAGGGGGTTGTCCAGCTGTTGTGCAGGTGTTGCATGTGGCTGTATGAGCCACATGCTCCAGTGAGGTTATCCCTGCTCAAGCAGAGGGAGGAAAGTGCTGGAGATCAACACTTTCAATCCAGCACTTTCCTCTGGAGATCAACACAAAGGATAATCTATATGGAAATGGCAATAGGCTCTTGGATGCATAGACTAGGAAGAAAAGTGCATTTACTCCTTAAATCAGAAACCAAATGGAACTGATGAAGAAATGTCCAGGATCAGATGGATTTACTGGTGAGTTTGACCACACAATTAAAGAAGAATTGATATCCAGCCTTTCCCGACTCTTTCAAAAAATAGGAGAGACTATTTTCAAACTCATTTTGAGGCCAGCAATGCCATAATACAAAAACCAGACAAACACTGCAAGAAAAGGAAATTACAGGCCAGTATCCTTGATGAATGAATACAGATAGGGAAATCCTCAACAACCTATTAGTAAACTGAATTTCACAATATATGAAAAGCATCATGCACCAAGGTCACATGGGATTTATTCCAGCTTCTTGCTTGGAAAAGAAAGAGTAAAATTGTCTCTGTTTGCAGATGACATGGTCTTAGACAAGAAAACCCTGAAGACTCCACCAAAATACTCTTAGAGCTAATAAACGAATTCGGTAAAGTTGCTGGAAACAAAGTCAATATACAAAAGTCAGTTGTGTTTCTTTCTTTCTTTTTTTTTTTTTTTTCAGTTGTGTTTCTATACATTCATAATGATCTATCAGAAAGAGAAATTGAGAGAATGGTCTCATTTATAGTCGCATCAAGACGAATCAATAAAATCCAGAACTATGAGAGGATACCTTTCTGGTGTTTGAGTCAACCGGAATGTGGTGCTTGTTATGAAAGCCCTGGGACACTCATCCTGGTGGCGAGACCATGAGGGGACCGTGGGACCTGAAGAATGACAGAAAAATGCCTGGCTCTTCTTTTTGTCTTGTAAACCACAGACCAGGCGCTGGAGCAGTTTGCAAACCAGAAACACAAATGGAGATAGATGGCTGCCAACTCTCCTGACAGAAGAGCGAGGAGAAGGGCAACTTAGAAACAGAAGACAGTTAGGCAATGACTGCAGAGTCAGTCAAATGTCACAGAAAGGACTGTAGTGCCACCTTTGCCTGTGCCAGTAAAGGCCAGTGGGGAGCCTAGCTGGCTACTCTTACCAGGCCAAAAGGGGGTGCCCGATCGCCTGTGGGGGTGGTGTCTGAGAGGTCTTAGTGGGGAGCCAAGACTTTCCTCCCTCCTATGTGGTGAGGCGGCAAGGATGTCCATGCCCCAGTGTAAGCAGAAAGCACATGGGGGGTGGAGGGCTCTGGAGCCTCAACAAGGCACTCCTCTCCCTTTGTGTTAGTCCATTCTTCCTTGGGCTGCTCTAACACAATACCATAGATGGGGTGGGCGGTTTATTTTATTTTTCTTTTTTTCAAAAATTTTATTTATTTATTTGTCAGAGAGAGAGAGAGAGAGAGAGCGAGAGCGAGAGCGAGAGCGAGCACAAGCAGGGGGAACAGCATGCAGAGGGAGAGAGAGCAGCAGGCTCCCCACTGAGCAGGGAGCCTGATCCAGGACTGGATCCCCAGCCTGGGATCATGACCTGAGCTGAAGGCAGACACCTAATTGGCTGAGCCATCCAGGCGTCCCAAGGTGGACAGTTTATAAATAACGGAAATGTAGGTCTCACAGTTCTGGAGGCTTGGAAGTCTGAGATCAAGGTCCTGGCAGATTCAGTGTCTGATGAGGTCCTACTTCTTCCATGGCTGTGGTTTCGCTGTGCCCTCATGTGGTAGAAAAGGGATGGGGGCTCTCTGATTCTTCTTTTATAAGGGCACTAATCCCATTTTTGGGGGCTCTGCCCTTATGACATAATCACACCCAAAGGCCTCCCTCCAAATACAGTCACCTTGGGCATTAGGTTTTCAACATAAGAATTTGTGGGTCGAGGAAGGGGATGGAGAGGAACCTGAGTCCTGGGGCAGCAGTTCCATCCCTGAACCCCTGCTCCGGGTTCTGTGTGGAAAAAAAAAAAAACACTCCATCATGTCATCAGGCTTCTCTGGTTAGATTCCAACCATGGGTGGTCAGATGAAATTTCAGCTGTTACAACTTTCCATTTTTTTTTTAGAGGTTTAATTTTCTTTTTTTTTTTAAATTGTGTTATGTTAGCCACCATAAAATACATAGTCACCATAAAAATTAGTTTTTGATGCAGTGTTCCAAGATTCATTGTTTATGTACCACACCCAGTGCTCCATGCAATAGGTGCCCTCCTTAATACCCACCACTAGGCTCACCCATCCCCCACCCCCTCCCCTCTAAAACCCTCAGTTTGTTTCTTGGAGTCCACAGTCTCTCATGGTTCTCCTTCCCCTCCGATTTCGCCCCCTTCATTTTTCCTTTCCTTCTCCTAATGTCCTCCGTGTTATTCCTTATGCTCCACAAGTAAGTGAAACCATAATGATAATTGACTTTCTCTGCTTGACTTATCTCACTTACCATAATCTCCTCCAGTTCTATCCATGTTGATACAAAAGTTGGGTATTCATCCTTTCGGATGGAGGCAAAATACTCCATTGTATATAAGGACCACATCTGCTTTATCCATTTGTCTGTTGAAGGGCATCTTGGCTTTTTCCACAGTTTGGCTACTGTGGACATTGCTGCTATGTACATACTCCATATGTACATTGGGGTACAGATGGCCCTTCTTTTCACTACATCTGTATCTTTGGGGTAAATACCCAGCAGGGCAATTGCCGGGCCATAGGGTAGCTCTACTTTTAATTAACTTTCTAATATTTTCCTTGCATCGAGGATTGTAAGTGAGTTTCATCTCTACCTTTCTTTATGTTGAGTCTTTGATTTTAGTTTCAAGATTATCCTAGTCTCATGACATGCTTTATATTTCTAAATAATGGTGGTTTGCCCTCTTTTACTATTTCCTGGGTATGTTTTTTAAAATACAGAGGGTTTGTTTGTTTTAGGTTTTGGCAAAACTTAATTAACCATACATTTATCTGGATCTGGACGTTGATTTAAGCAGAGTTACTGTGATGGAAGTGTTTAGAGACAGCCAAGGAAGTTTGAATAAAAACTGGCAATCAGGTAATATTAGATTTACTTTTAGTTTTGTACCATAGTAGCATAGTAGTTATTTAAAAAAGTCTTTATCAGTTAGCAATGTACTAAAATTCTTGACTTTGAAATACTCTTCTGTGTGTGTGTGTTTGTGTGTGTGTATGCACCCTCGTGCACGGGTGTGTGTGCATGCGGGGGTGTATGTGATCTATCTTTTTATATGGTTGGCCATTTCAATAGACATTAAAAATGAAACTAAATAGAAAGGAACTGTGTCACCTTGTCGACTGACTCACCAAAGCCAGAGTGCAGTGGTGAAGTTCTGCCCATAGATGGCAGTGTTGTGTAAGCCAACACGCCTACATTCATCTAATGGGTCTTTCAGGGATCACTGTTTCTAAGTAGGAAGTATTTCTAGTATTAAAAGCCAGGCCAGATTTTATTGCTTTTAGACAAAAAGTCATGGAAATAGTAGAAAAGCAAAAAAATCAGGTATAGAACAATCATAAATGATTTTTAAAATACGTGATTTATAAGTATTTAGAACTCTTACAGAGAATTTAGGTAGAACAATAAAATAAATCCCCCTCTAAATATATTACCCCTATATAAAAATTTGGTCTCATTGTCTCTCTCTCTCTCTTTCCTTCTTTCTATTTCCACCTCTATTTCTCCATCTCATCTACCTATCTGTATTTTTAACATACGTATTTTTATTTAGCATAATTGTATTATATGTATTATATATAAAAATATATAAACATTTTTATATATGCACTTTTACCAATGCATTTTTGGGTTTGATATTTTTAAGTTATATTTATTTATTTTAGAGAGAGGGAGAGAGAGAGTACAAGCAGAAGGGGCAGAGGGAGAGGGAGAGAATCTCAAGCAGGCTCTGTGCTCAACACAGAGCCTGACAGTGAGCTCTATCTCAAGACCCTGAGATCATGACCTGAGTCAAAACCAAGAGTCAGATGCTTTACCAACTGTATGACCCAGGTGCCCCCTTTGGACCTTGATTTTAGAAAAGTATATCATAAAGACCATCATTATAGTTAGTATAGTTCTATCTATAGAAAGATTAAGAGATTTTTTTGACTCTAACAATAAGCTGTGTTCCTCAACCAATATCATTGTATTTTAACTTAAATTGACTTAAGTTATCTAAAATTGTTTTAAGGAGATGCTGTAGAATATGATGTATAGAAATAACACAGTCCCTGTCACTAGGCCAACTTGGGTTAGAATCCTTTCTTACGTGATTATGGACATACTCCTTTTTCTTTTTTTGTGAGCTCCAATTTTGTTATTTTAAACATTCTTGTAATATGAGCATTTTTGTGAAGTAATAAAATCTAAAATAAGACCGTCAATGTAAAAAAGCTAGTTTCCTTTCTCAGCAGATCAAGATGACTCTAGAATCTGTGCACAAGTTACTCTATTTATACCTTGCTCCTTCTTCCCAAAATATTTGGGTTTAATTAAAAATTTGTAATGAAGTTAGAAAAATAAGAACAAAAAGGGCAGAAACCACATTGAGATAACCATAAAGATAAAACAGGTGTTTAATGATCCAAAAAGACAAGAAAAAAAGATTGGATTTCATTAAAAGTACAGTTCTGCTCTTCTAAAGTCACAGGTATGGAAATGAGAAGAGAAGCTGCCCGCTGAGAAACCAGTCATTAACCATAAATGTGAGAGAGAAATTGTATGCAGAATGTACAAAGAACTCTCATGGTCAACAGGAAGAAAACAAACACGCCAACAAAAGCTGGACCAAAAATTCTGGGCAGTTTCCTATAAGCTTAAGTCTATACCCACCTTGTGACTGCAGTCCGTTACTGGCTCTCTAAGCAAAATGCAATCCTAGGTTCACACGGAAACCTGGACCCAAATATCTACAGCAACTTCATTCGTAGGAGTAAACAAGGAAACAGCTCAATATCTCTAAATTGGTAGCTAGATAGGCAAACTGAACGCAGCACTAAAGAGAATATCCTATTGATGACACATGAAAAGCTGGGGGAATCTCAGTGCATTCTACTAAGTGAAAGAAACCAGACTTGAAAACCTACACCCCATATGGTTCTGCTTCTGTGACATTCTGGAAGCGGTAAACTAGATGACCAGAAAACAGATCAGCAGTTGACTGGGGCTGGGGAGAGGGAGGGTTGACTACAGAGGGACTCAGAGGAACTTTTAAGGGTGATCGGTCTGTTCTCTGTCTTGAACATGGTTGTGGTTACATAGCTGTGCGCTTGCCAAAATTCATAGAACCATGCACTAAAAAAGGTGTCTAGTTCTACTGTATGTAAACTATATGTCGGTAAATGCCATTAAAATATGCATGATTGTGCATAAAAGCTGATGCTGAGCTTCTTGGAAGCCAATAAAAAAGAAGGAAATGGTCCAACTTACATGCTTCTATCTACAAGACAAATTTCCAGTTCTCAGTGTGACTCAAGGTGTTCCTAGTATCAAAGTTGAAGACAATTTCTCTCTTGGTGACATAGCATAGGAGTTGCACAATGTATAATATTCTAAATAACTCCATAGAAAAATAAATAAATAAATAACTTCATAGGAATTACAAACGTGGAATGCATATGACTATTTCCTGTACAGCTGTTCACTGTATATAGAGGGCATGAGGTGGTAAGGTTGGTGTGTGGCCTGGGAATCCGGTGCACATCCACCCAGGGACCTTAGAGGGATTTTTCCTTGGTGAATGCCCCAGAGCCAAGGGGCCACCCCTTAGCCTTACTTGCTTATAATCTCCTGCTGTTGTTTCAGCCCAGGATGGATTCATCCTCATGCCAGCCCAAAGGCTAATTTATTCATTTATGACCAAAACCCTAACCTTCCAGTAACCCCGATGGTGACATCCTCTGGCCAACAATGGCCTGCTGGTCATTCCCAGCAGGAGGAGGCATCGTGAATTGGCATATCAACACAGAGATTTGATGAGAACACTGTATTTTCTGAGCTGAGTGTGATCCTGGGTAAGCCTTAGACTTCTGAGACGTAGGAATAATACCTCTTGTTTAAAAGGTGCTGTGAGGAGTAAATAAAATAGTATATATGAATTACTTAGCATAGTGCCTGGGCATGTAATAAGTTCTTAGCACATACTGATTCTTTAAAAAAATTTTTAAATTTATTTATTTATTTATTTGACAGAGAGAGGGGGAAGCAGGCCCTCTGCCAAGCAGACAGCCCAACACGGAGCTCGATTCCAGGACCCTGGGACCATGACCCGAGCCGAAGGCAGAGGCCTCAACCCACTGAGCCACCCAGGTGCCCTGCACATACTGATTTTCACTGCTTAGCCTCACTTCCAGCAAATTTGCAGATAGGTGGTTGAACAATAGGTCTTCTGCATTATTCTCCTTTGTCACCAGAGTAATCTTTAAAAATGAGGGGGGGTAGCTAGATGTAATTATTCCCATTTAAAACTCTTCAAAGATTTCACATTGTGGTTTCTAACTGCATGTTCTCCTAGGCCTATACCGGTGTTCTCATTTTTGGCCACCAGGGTCAGAATCTCCTGCGGAACTTTAAAAACTACTGATGACTGTTTTTCACCCTGAGAGATGCTGATGAAATTGGTCTGGGTGGTGACTGGGCATTAGGACTTTCTTGAACTCTCTAGGTGATTCCAGTGCAGTATGACCTGACCTCTCTCTACTGTCTAACTGCCTGTCTTCCCGCGCCTCCTCCCCCTTCCTCTCCAACCACCAGGTTTCCTTTCTGATCTGTGTGTTGAGTTCTTTCTCCCTTAGGAAGACCTAGTGCTTCCTCACTGAGCCAGATGCTACCAGCCCTTCCATGCCAACCCCAGATTCCATCTGTTAGGTCAGAACATGGTGTCCTCTTTTATATCAGGAATCTGGAACTTTGGAGGGCTGGGAGTTGAACAGTTAGGATCTTCTGTCACTGGTTGTACTTGGAAACTTGTGCTTCAGTAGGTATCAATCATAATAGTCATAGGGCTAATCTGGTCTTCGCAGTGAGGATGTGTAAGTCCGTGGTATTCAAAATTCATCTAGCTCTTTGGAGCCCTTTATGCAGGATTGGGACCAGAGTAAGGCAGGTAAGGCACCAGCTTCAGGCACAAAATTTAAGGAGGTACCAAAAAAAAACCAAAAAAAAAAAAAAAAAAACCCTTCAGTAATTCAGATAAATAACATTTTAATGCAATGTTTAAAAGTAAAAATTTATGCAAAAAATCCACGATGAAAAAGAATTGAGAGGAAAGACTGGATCTATCTTGTGAATAAAGAAATATCGATGGGGACTGTTTTATTTTGTGGCTATACTGTACTCGAGAGAAGTTAATTCTGCGTGCTTTCTTGGGTTGTGTTTCTTAAACTAGGGTGATAGGGATTTCCAGAAGGGTAGAATTTGTGAAGAAAATGTTTTGCAGTAAAATGCAAATGGACCACTTGTGGGAAGGGGTGCAAAATTTCTATGAAAGATTAAAAGAAGTCAGACTGAAAGCTGAGGAAATGTTCCCTCGGAAAGTTTTAGGGGGAGTCCTCGGAATCCTGGAAGATCCTCATTTTATTTATTCTGCCACTAGGTGGGGTCAGTGAGTGGGGTGACGTGATGTGGTCGTAGAGCTTGTCATTAAAGAACGTAAGAGTACAAGACATTTGAATTGGAATAACGTGCAGATTAGCTTGTGACTGTACTTGGCTGCAAATGGGAGGGGGACTTGAAATAATGGAAAGAGCCTAAAGTCTGATGAACTTCGTATATGACTTTATGCAAAACTTTCTTGGCCAAGCACCTATTCCCTAGTAAAAATGAAAATGCCGGGACAGAGGAAGTGTAAGGTTATTTCTAGGTTTAATATTCTGAGATATTTCAGGGGCACCTGGGTGGCTCAGTCGGTTAATCGTCTGACTCTGATTTCGGCTCAGGTCATAATCTTAGGGTCTGGAGATCAAGCCTTGTGTTGGACTTCCCACTCAGTGAGAAGCCTGCTTGGGATTCTCTCTCCTTCTCCCTGTCTCTGCCCCTCCTTCGCCACTCATGATCTCTCTTTCTCTCTCTCCCTATTAAAAAAAAAAAAAAATTCCGAGATATTTTGAAAGACAAAGGCTCCTGAGCAATCTTCCTCTAATATGTAATGCATGAATATGACCAGCAGAAGGCAGCAAGTGCCCGCAACTCTCCACCACCCTCTGCCCTGTCTAGTTTTTCTAAAGTTGTAATCTTCCAAACTTTCCACCCGCCCAGGGAGGAGTTGTGGTCCTATAAGGGACACTGTGTTCAGTTCAGCACCTGGGTGGCTCAGTGGGTTAAAGCCTCTGCCTTCAGCTCAGTTCATGGTCTTGGGATCCCGGGATGGAGCCCCACACTGGGCTCTCTGCTCAGCGGGGAGCCTGCCTCCCCAACTCTCTCTGCCTGCCTCTCTGCCTACTTGTGATCTCTGTCTGTCAAATAAATAAATAAAATCTTTGGGGGGGAAAAAAAAAAGAGCCAGTCCTGAAAGAGATTCTCCTTTTCTTTTTTTAAGTTTTGTTTTGTTTTTACATCTGCAAAGTAAAGACATTTTTAAGACATTTTCTTGGCTCTGGGATTTCACTCTCTCTTGGTTTGGCTCCTGTCTCACTGGCCACTCTTTCTCAGTCTCTTGTCAGTTCCTGCTTATCTCCCTCACCTCTCCACATTACCTGACAGGGCCTGGTCCCTGTTCCTCTACTTACACTCATGGCCTTGTGACCTCACACTGGGTCTGAATTCACATCCATATCCCCGACTGGTTCCCTGAGCTCCAGACTCTCATATCCATTTGCCCAAGGCACATCGCCATCTGGAGTGCTAACAGCACAAAATCCAGTATGTCCAAATCAAAGTCCTGATACCTGTCTCCTCCCCCAAAGTTGCTTTTCCTCACCTTTCCCAACCTCAGTAAATGACATTTCATATTTCTTCTTGCTCAGGTCTTTCATTTTTCTGTCACTTGTCACATCCTGTATGTCATCAAAATGTATTTGTTCGACAGTTACAATACGAGCAGAATCTAACCACTCTTCCTACGGCCATGCCAGGGTCTCCTGACTAGATTACCAAGAAAGTGGACATGTCCTGGGCTGGATGCAAGTAAAAAAGGATGTTAAAATTCAACTTTTTTGGCATTTGCTTTGTAAGATGCCCTAGACGTCTATAATAAGGTAAGTATCAAGTGGGTGAGTTTCTTACATTCCCTGACTCTGAATTGCTTTATGTACCCATGGAATCCAACTGCTTCTGCTGTTCTCACCTTCTTTCCCTGACCTTGCTACTTCAGGCATACTGAGGTGGCTACTGAAAGGCCCTGTTTATCTGGGGTCTCATGCTTCTCCCCTTGGCAAGCTCGATCTATGTGCCCATATGCCCTGGGTGTGACTGTGGAATTTTGCGGACAGCTGGTACGATTTTCCCCACTTCTTGTTTTTTACCAAATCAATGAAGATAATAGTGAGTGTCCTAGACTCTAAGATCTTCGAAGTAAAACATTTGTATTACACGTATAGAAATTTTGATTTAAAATCTGCACTAAAATACATTCGCTCGTTCTAGAAGAGCCACTGTGCTAGTTCTAGTCATAGTTTGAGTCTATGCCTTCTTTTGTAATTCAGGCCAGGCCCATTGCTCAGAAGCAAGAGCTCAGAAGCAATGGGCCTGGCCTGAATTACAAAAGAAGATTATCAAAGAATACTCACAGCTTCACCGTATAAAATTGATTGGTGACCAATTAATATGCTGGGACATCGTGTAGTAGGTAAACTTCTTCTGCATCCGCCCCCCGCCCCCCGCCAATGCAGAAGGGAGGCATGGCGTCTCCATTGGGTGGGGGAGTCATCGGGGACCCAAATCTGCCCGATTATTGACTTCAGAGATGAAAAGCCTCGTGGAGAGGCGATAGGGGAGAGAATTTCAAGCAATATTAAAAAGAGCCAATTTGATGGGCTGGCATGATTCCTTGTCCCCTGGGGTTAACTATTCCGGTTTTCCTAAGAATGAGGGTTTCTCAGGGGCTGGGATTTCAGTATTAAATTCGAGAAAGTTCTGTGAAAACCGGGACACTTGGTCTTTGTACGACTCTGTGCTCTTGTGGGGGAGGCCGAGGTTCCGGGAAGGAGAAAGAGACGGAAGTGAAGACAATCAGTTCTCTGTGACCCATAGAGAGCTTTGAGAAAGGAAGAGAAATAGTAAGAATGGTCCATTGAGAGGACATGGGGGGGAGATAGAAATGAGTGTCATGTTTGGAATTTTTACAGTCTTCAGTGGTGGGACATGAGTTGCATGAAGAGTGTTATCAGTCCGTGTCCTCCAGAGAAACAGAACTAGTAAGTACGCACGGAGAGAGAAATTTTGAGAATTGGGTGTGTGGGGACTGGCAAATCCAAAATTGGCGGGCAGGCTGGAAATTCAGGGTAGGGTTGATATTGCAATCTGGAGGTCGAAATCTGTATGTTGACAGCTCGGGCCCAATTTCTATGTTGCCTCTTGAGGAGGAATTGCTTCTCCTTTGGGAAGCCTCAATCTTGGTTCTTAAAGCCTTCAACTGATTGGATGAGACCCCCCCACACACACACACATTGTGGAGGTGTTCGGTATAGATAAATGTTTTTGTGATTTGTCCCGCATCACTGACCACCTGGGCCTGCATATACACAGGTGGGCTAAGGAATGTTATTTGTGACACTGGCGCTGTGTGAATGACCTTGGGAGCCAACTGTTTAAAATATATTGTCTGGCCTCCAGGAACAGCCCCTCTGTTGTGGACGTCAAGAGCTACAGCCTTGTCTCCCATCCCCTCCTGCGCCAGGCAGGGCTGCCCCCCGCCCTGCCATGGGACAAACTGGACATGCTGCTTGCTCCAAACTGCACGTAGATGAACAAATGTTTAATTTCAAACCCTATTATTTGCCCTATAAATATGGCTCTTGTGGGAATGGTCCATTGGAAGTGTCCCCTGAGGAGAGGACGCTCCGCCCAGGCCTCTCAGTAGGGACTCCGGCCTGTGTGTCTCCACCAGGCTTCCCAGCAGCTGAGGTGGGGTGTTGTAAGTATCCAGTATGAGGTAAAGTGGCCTTATTCTCATTTTTGCCTACTATTCTCTTCCTGTATGTGTAGATTCCTTTCCTCTTCTGTTTCTATTTTTTTTCTGTAATAATAATAATAAGGTTTTCTTTCCTTTTTGAAGCAAAACAGGGCTGTGGTGAATCTTCCGCAGCACGGGAGACTCTGTGTTGTGATAAAGGCTACTGATGTAGATGTTCATCACATTAAAAAATAACTTGGCAGCAACATCTAAATGGGCATTGACCACTCTACTGGGCGTGGACACATAAAATTAACCATCATCAGAGGTAAATGGAGGGGTGGAGTGATGGGAGAATCGACCCTTTGTGAGGGTGAGGTGTGGATCCCCAGGCAGAGTCTACTTGATACAGGCTCCGTCTGGGTCTAGGAAATGGCTCATGTCACGAAGCAGTGCAGCAGTCACGGCGACCCACGGAACAGCCAGGGTGCCACCTGACAGAGGAAGCCTCAGGCATCTGCCCCACTCAGAGGAAAGATGGCAGAAGTTTTGTAGCTGGACTTGCAGTGCGCCGGAAGCCTCCACAGCCTCTGCCCTCCTCACCGGGACTGCGTGTCTTAAGGGAATCCCACCCCTGTCCCCTTCCCTCTGCTTAAGATGAAACAGCAGGATGAGGAACAGGTGCAGGGAAGTTTATATGGTGCCCAAGCAACCCTGCGCTGACTTCTCAAACCACTGGAGGGAACTGAATTTTCTTGAAGGCAACTAGATTTCACTCATTGGTTAATTCAACACAAAACAGAAATATTGAACTGAAAAGATAGAATAAGTGAAAATCAGGATTCAGTCTTCCCTTAGGTCCAATGAGGGTCCCACATGTCTCCCCAAGGGAGGAAATTCTGGGCCTGTCTTCCATCTCTTCCATCTCTCTGGCCCTTGCACAGCTCTGGGACCCAAAGGTCAAGTGTTTGCCACGTCCTTACCCATCTGCAGGAGAAAACGGCTTCAGAGCTCCATGTTCCCCAGTCAGCGGTTTTATAAAAAGCTGGGCCCAAATTCTCCACTTTATTTTTATGTCTTCCAATTCTTTTGCCCCTCCTGCTTCCCATTATTTGTTTCCCAGCATATTTTGTTATTTTACCAGGGTTATTGATATGAAGAGCCAAGTTCATCATTTCTGGACACTGAACCCATTTAAAGATATTTTTAAATTGAAAATGGAAGCTCTTCACTTGATCTTGTAGCAGTTTGTCACTTTAGAACTAAGTTGTTCTCAGAGCTTCCGAGTTGACTTTTGTGTGTTCCTGTCATACAACTCTATTTTGGAGTTATTTTTGGTTCCTTACATTTCCACTGGGCACTTTCACAACCCACTCTTATGAGATTTGCTTCTGTTCCCCCTGACTGCTTTGCATAAGCCCCTCCACGCCCAGACCAGAGGCTCAGGCTGTATAAAAGGGGCCTTTGTTACAGGAGCTGAGCTGTGTCAGGCAGGCAGGGGCAGCAAGATGGCATCACAGAGGCAGGTCCTCCTCTGCTTGTTGCTGTGGGTCTCAGGTGAGAAACTGAAAAGTGCCACAGTCCTTCTGGACTAGTGTCATTTTAAATAATTTTTTAAGATATATAATGTGAAACACTGGTTATTTCCAAAATAGACCCAACAATGTACTGCCATGTGGTACCATTAGGAAGCACGTTTGCAATGACATATTTCAGTGTGACTGGGATAAAGTGTGTCTGTGTCACCATTTTTCTGATTGCAGGTGCCCATGGGGAAGTCACAATGACTCAGTCTCCAGGCTCCCTGGCTGTGTCTCCAGGTCAGCGGGTCACCATGAACTGCAGAGCCAGTCAGGGTGTTAGCAACTATGTAAACTGGTACCAGCAGAAACCTGGGCAGGCTCCCAGGATCCTCATCTATCGTGCATCCAGCAGGGCCACGGGCATCCCAGACCGGTTCAGCGGCAGTGGGTCTGGGACAGACTTCACCCTCACCATCAGCAACCTCCAGGCCGAAGATGTGGGGGACTATTACTGCCAGCATCATTATAGCTCTCCACCCACAGTGCTTCAGCCCCGAACACAAACCTGCTGCCGGGGGCCATGGGTCAGTGAGGCTTTGCTGCACCAGCTGCTTCCTCCCCACTCAGCCCTGAGCAGGGCTTGTAAGATCCCAGCAGAAAATGAAGGGAGTGGACTTCTCCTGCATCTCCCCATACCACTTTTTTTTTTTTTTTTTTTTTTTTAAGATTTTATTTACTCATTTGCCAAAGAGAAGGAGGGAGCACAAGCAGGGGGAGCAGGAGGCAGAGGGAGAAGCAGGCTCCCTTCTGAGCAGGGGGCCCAATGCAAGAATCCATCCCAGGATGCTGGGATCATGACCTGAGCTGAAGGCAGCCACTTAACCGACTGAGCCACCCAAGCATCCCACCTGCATCCTTTTTGTAGGAGGTTAATGAAGATAAATGCTGTGAAGATTGGGATGCTGCCGGGAGTTTTTGTGCCCCAGGTAGCTGGATGTTTCCCAGCATCCCATGGCAAGAGTGAGCCAGGAAGGTCTGTCTTTGGCCTCTGACCAAGGGCCGTGAACTTCACTTCCTGCGGGTCAGTTCTTCCTTTCTGCTCCTCTTGGACTCTGGGACATTTCTCTTTTATTTCCTCATTCTCTTTTCTTCACCCTCCATCACCCTCCCACTCTGAACCTTCCCAGGATGGAACCTTTGAGCTCTCCTATTCAGAATCCCCCCTATGGAAGGTAGTGTCCCTCTCGCTTTTTCCTGCCATGGGCCCTGTTTCCAAGCCTTCCTGGGCAGTGTCCTGAACATTCATTTCTGCTCCAGCTCCTTTCCTACCTCCCTTCTCTCTCTCCCAGGTGTACTCATTCTCACAAAGGCAATTCTCGCATTATTTTTTTCTTTTTGATTTTATCTATTTATTTATTGCTGATGGGGAGGGGCTGAGAGAGATGGCAAGACTTTCAGGCAGACACCCTGTTGAGTCAGACCTGACGTCCGCTGTGTCTCACACGCCTGAGATCATGACCTGAGTTGAAACCAAGAGTCAGACGCTCAACAGACTGAGCCACCCAGGCACTCTGATTCCCTCACTCTTCAACCCTCTCACTTTAGGAACACAGGATACTGTGCCTCAACACATTTTTCACCACTTGTCACCTTTTCCTTTAAAGTCGTCCCTTGGGCATTTGGGTCCAGGACCCCAGGACCATGGCCTGAGCTGAAGGCAGAGACTCAACAGACTGAGCCACCCAGGCATCCCTGAGATCCCGAGATGCTCAGCATTGTAATGGTGGAGAGCTAGTCATGATTTTCTATTTTTTTTTTATTTTTTCAATTTATTTATTTTTAGGAAAACGGTATTCATTATTTTTTCACCACACCCAGTGCACCATGCAATCCGTGCCCTCTATAATACCCACAACCTGGTACCCCAACCTCCCATCCCCCCGCCACTTCAAACCCCTCAGATTGTTTTTCAGAGTCCATAGTCTCTCGTGATTCACCTCCCCTTCCAATTTACCCTAACTCCCTTCTCCTCTCTAACACCCCTTGTCCTCCATGATATTTGTTATGCTCCACAAATAAGTGAAACCATATGATAATTGACTCTCTCTGCTTGACTTATTTCACTCAGCATAATCTCTTCCAGTCCCATCCATGTTGCTACAAAAGTTGGTTATCCATCCTTTCTGATGGAGGCATAATACTCCATAGTGTATATGGACCACATCTTCCTTATCCATTCATCCGTTGAAGGGCATCTTGGTTCTTTCCATAGTTTGGCGACCGTGGCCATTGCTGCTATAAACATTGGGGTCCAGATGGCCCTTCTTTTCACGACTTCTGTATCCTTGGGGTAAATACCCAGGAGTGCAATTGCAGGGTCATAGGGAAGCTCTATTTTTAATTTCTTGAGGAATCTCCACACTGTTCTCCAAAGTGGTTGCACCAACTTGCATTCCCACCAACAGTGTAAGAGGGTTCCCCTTTCTCCATATCCTCTCCAACACATGTTGTTTCCTGTTTTGTTAATTTTGGCCATTCTAACTGGTGTAAGGTGATATCTCAATGGTCATGATTTTCTGATGGCGCACCCAAGGCATGGTCAGGAGAGTGACTGATCAAGATTGGGTGGGGAGAGACAATTGGAGGAGAATCAGCCAAACAACTGAGAGAGCAGGTAATGGAAGGTCATATACTGAGTACACTGAAACCACTGCGAATTGTGACAGGCTGTGAGAGGCTGTAGGAGGCGGGAGCTAAAATATTCCAGAAACCAGGAGAGACTTTGGGGCTGGTGTTTGTCTGCAATAAGGAATGATACTAGGAAGGAATGATATTAGAGTGGTGTAGTCTACCTATCTTGATTTCAAACACTGTTCTTCCACTTTATGGGCAGGCCGAGAAGTCTAAAAGTGGCTGAAGGGGGGGACAGAAGCTCGGTGAGCAGGCTGCTGGGGAAACACAGAAGACAGGGTGGGGGCTACTGTGAATGTCAGTGGTTTGGTGGGTAAGCGTGGGGGGAGAAGGTGTCCAGGTGGTGAGTCCTTTATCTCTCCCGTCTTCCATACTTTTTGTTTGCCTCCCTCTTAAACCTGCTTTGCTCTTCTTTCCAAATTTAAAACGTTTTCTAGTGACAAAAGGAGGCTGCTCTTTGCTCCTGGTTTTGCACTAGAAGATTTGTTTTTTGATATTAAAAATATGTTGGGAAGAGAATAATGTGCATTGGTTCCAGCACAAGGATAGACTGAGATATAGTGTTGTCTCCTTCCTGAGCTGTTTTTTTTTTTTTTTCTGGATAAAATTTGAATGGCAAAGTCAGGAAATAGGAATGCTCAGCAGATGGAGACTACAAACATCTGGTAGAGAGGAAGTTCTGCATGGGGACGGCTGTTGGAGGCAATGGGAAGCAAGGTAGGAACCTGAGTGGAGAAGGCCAGACTGGGGCTGTCATGACTAGCATGAGGGCTGAAGTCTGATGTGGGGTCCCGTCATTGTGACAGTACATCCTGATGTTGTAAGACCGAAGTCAGCCATATTGTCTTCAGCTTGCCGGCTGCGGATGGTAGGAGTCAAGTCTGTCCTAGAGCCGCTGCCTCTGAACGGGCGGGCACCCCACTAACTCACGTGGAAGGGAGGTAAATGAGGGCCTTTAACCCCTGCTGGTGCAGGCCAAGCAGTGCTTCCGGCTCTCACTGGTCCTGCAGCTGATGGAGACTCTCTCCTGGGGAACCACCAGGAACCTGGCAGCTTGGGAGAGTGTCATGTGCTCACCGGAAGCTGCCATCAGAAGCACACTGGGCTGATGCAGAGATGCTGTGTTTCTGTTAGAGCCAGAGTGGGTCTCCCAAGGTGAGGCCAGGCCCTAAACAAGCCCGTGCGGTTGGTGGCATTCATTTCCTGTCCCCTCCCAATACCACTCTTCTCAGGGAGCATGAGGGTCCCCCTGGGGACATTTTCTCACCTGCATCATAAGAGCAGGAGCCTGCGGAACTGGCACCATCAGGCTGCCTCTTGCCCTCCCAAGGCTGCTCATACCTTCTCCGTGGAAAAGACCCAGTGAGCAACATCAGGCCTGTGGTGGAGGCAATAGGGGTGGGAGGTTGATGCAAATCCCCGTGGAGGACGAAGGCAGAGCTGACAGAGTCCAAGGTCGTGGTGGTACCTGGTGGTGCTGCCTGCCGGCCACTCCCTTGGACCCCCTGCCATTGCCTGGCCCTCGCCCTGACAGATGACAAACAACTAGAATGACCCGTTAGGCGATGGTAAGTCACATGTGGCTCAGCCTGCTCCTGTCTGGGAAAAGTCACTGGGAGCCACTTGGGAATGCATTTTGTAGAAGATGAAGAATTAGTTCATGAGAAATTGTTGAGGTGATAGAGGATGTGCTCTACCTTGCGAGCTGGGATTCACACAGGTCTGTCTTCTGGGCTTTGTCATGGTGCCTTCACACCACATGTCAATGTTAGAGGCAGGGTGAATGTGAGTTGGGCACAGGGGCTTCTCGACTCTGAGCGGGAGTGACTGCTCTGCCTGGGAGGGCTTCAGGAAGACAGGACATTGGTTTCCAGGACTGAGCAGATAGAGCCCCGTGCTTATTCACACTCAGGCAAGTTCCTTGATTAGTGTCTGTTCCCAGCCTTCACCAAGGTTCCATGCTCAGCCCTCTCACCATTTCCAGGTCCTGAGGACATGTCAGGACTTCATTTGAAGGCCTTTTACTCAGTGGGGCTGGCTTCCTCTCCCCATTGGAGCCAGGCCACCCTAGTTCACTCTTTTATAATCCCACAGCTTTCTCTTCCTGACCATAATCACAATTTGAAATAAATTCTGTGTTAATTCTAGGGATTAAGAGTGTTCCTGAAATAACCTATATCCTCACAGTAGGACAGCCCAGGGTACTCCCCAATGTGTCATCAGACTAGAAGGCAAAGTTTTAAGAAACTGGTCCCCCAATCCCTTGGGACATGCTTGTGCTATACATGGAAATTTCTTTTGACTCCAAGTCCCACAGGGTGTTCTGAGAGCACATGCCGCTTTGGGCAAAACCTTAAGCTCTTCTGAGCTGATTTGCATGTTGTGTCATTAGAAAAAACCCCAGGCTGCTCTCAACATCCTTAAAGGCAGCAATCAGGGCCTCCGAGGAGCAGCCTCTAGTCCAGTTCTCCAAGATGGGGTCTGGGGCTCCCCTGCTGTGGATCCTTTGCTCTGGGCTCTGGTGAGAGGGGGGCACACAGAGAAATGGTGAGCAAACTCACTGTGGCTTCGATACTTTTGGTATCTCTGGGTTCTTGGTGGCTGGAATTCAAGCATTTGGCATGGGGTTCCAGTTGCCCAGTTCCCTTCCATTTTTTGGTTCCTCAGAATGTTGTCCATGACCCTGACTACAAGGTCATCAGTGCTGTGGGTCTCCACTGGGATGCTCTCAGCACCTCTGTCAAATTTGTTGAGTTTCTCATTCTAGGCTGCACTGGGGACATTGTGCTGACCCAGTCTCCAGCCTCTTTGACTATGTCTCCAGGGCAGAGGGCCACCATCTCTTGCAAGACCAGTCAGGAAGTCAGTGACATTTTGGGCATTACACACTGTATTACATGGTATCAACAAAAATCAGGACAGCGTCCAAGAATCCTGATTTATAAAGCATCTAGTGGAGTGTGTGGGGTCCTGGTCCGGTTCAATGGCGGTGGGTCTGGGACGGAATTCAATCTCACGACTGGTCTGGTGGAGGATGGGGATGCTGCCAGTTATTACTGCCAGAAGAGTAAGGAGACTTCTCTTACGGTGCTCTGGGTATAAACAAAACCCTCCACAGGTGGCTGCTCAGTTAGGCTCCATTCTTCAGGTGTTTCTCCTCATGACCCAGGGTCTCTGGGTGGTTTGGTTAAAAGGGTCAGACTATGAGAGAGGAGGATCTCGGACTGACATGTGTCTGTGTGTTTGTGTTTTCCACAGAACCTGTTTTATAATTTAATGATCATATGACTACAGGGCTCACATAGTCACCCTCCATGTTGTTCAGAAACCAAGAACTGAATGTAGTTATCTGTGCTCCTTTGATTCAGGTTTCTCTATCTCTGCATATTTCTCAAAATGACTTCTTCTGTCCTAGATTATTTACTTGTCTTTTTCACCTTGTCCAATTATCATGTCCTTTTTCTATGAAATCCATCATGTATCTGGCCAAGGTCTTTTTTCTTGTCTTCCTTTTCTGTTTTCTAGAACATTACAGGTAGGCTGAACTCCAGAAGCCTAAGTATGCACAGTGACAAGGATGAAAGGGACAGTTTTCACATCCAATTCCACCCCTACCTTGGCCTCCCTTGGGCTTCTGTATCCTCCCCAGGGGGAGCTGGGAAAACTGACAAATAGTGTCCTGTAACATGTCAGGGTCCTGAGATTCCCATTAGTTTCTAAGCTTGTAACACTGTATCACCATATAGGAATTTTACTGTCCTATTCCTTTTTTACTGCCCCATGAAAAGTTAGCACTAACTTAGTGGCTAAAACACACATTGATCATCACATAGTGTCTAGGTGTCAGTCTTCTAGGCAGGGTTTAGCTGGGTTCTCTTCTTGGGGTCTTCCAGGATGAAATCAAGGTGTTGGCCCGACTCCTTTCTCATCCAGAGTCTTGAAGAATTTGTTTCCAAGATCTTTTCAGGTTGTGGGAAGAATTCTTTTCTTTGTGACTATGTGACTAAAGGTCCTGACCTTTGGTGCTGTAGGCCGGAGGTCACCTCAGTGTTCTAGAGGCCACTCAAAGTTCCTGACATGTGAGATCCTTACTAATCATAGCAGCAAGGGGAAATTCATCCTCAAGGGAGAGATCTTAGTTCCTCCCTTAAGGGCTTCGTCCTGATTTAGTGAGGTCCAGCCAGCATAATCTCCATTTTAATTAACTGAGATTCAACTGATTTGGGATGGTAGTTGCATCTGTCAAATCCCTTCCGCTCTGCAAATCATATGGGCTTGAAGGAAGTTGAGCTCTGCCCACACTGAATGGGAGGGCATGAACCCTGGGCTGTAGGTGTCATGGGCCCCCCCACCCAAGTTCTGTCTGCTACAGCTGTCACACTTACTTAAGGCTTTTTTGTTTGCTTATTTCCATTTTATTTCTCCCAAGAGTCCCTAGTGCTGAGGAAATCAAATAAAAATTCTCCCCAGGTAATGGATCATGAAGAGCATCGGACCCACACCTCAGGACCATGTTTCCATTCTAGCTTCTCATATTTCTCCTGTTGCTTCCCAACTGAAGAAATAGCCAATATTTCTCTCAGTTTTGTGTTTAATTTGTAATAAATGGATAAACAAATAATATTAGACATGTAATTTGAAAAATGCCTGAATTAGGAAAGAAAGAACCATCTCATAGGAATGGCCTATGCTCCTACCCTAAGAATCTAAAAAATAAAGAGCAAATAAAATCCAAGCAGGTAGAATGAAGGAAATATAAAAACTAGAGTGGAAATCAATGGAATATATATTTTAGCCCCTCAAAACTTAGGATCATTTTAAAACCAGCATGGTGTAGAGAGCTAAATGTATTGTCGTGCTAATGAGCCAAGGGCTGTGTATCATTCAGTTTCAGAGGGAAAGGTAAATGTTTTAGCTCAGCCTTATAGGTGGGTGGAGGGTGGTTCTCTTCTCTAGAGGGAGCCAGGGTCTGTCATCCGCTGAACATCCTTGCATATATCTAGGCTCCAGATCACACACTGGGGTTCTAGTTTCCCTCGCTTTGGGGGTTCAGAGGTCTTTACAAAGACCTTAATGTATGGACAAGGGCTCAGTTCAGCAGCGGCCAGGGGAAGAGAGGGCACTCCTGTGGGGGTTGGGATTTGCTGATGGAAATTATGCTCACCAGATTCTTACCACAGAAGAAATTCACCTCCGACACTGCCCCTTTCTTTGGTAATAGGGTTGAATTAAGCTGTCTGGACAGGAATGTGTAAGTGATGCCCTGGTCCAGAGGTCCACATGCCTCCCAAAAGCCCTTGAGAACCTTCCCTCTCCTCTGCCAGCCTAACTTCTCCAGGTGGAAGGATCACAGGGACTTCTAAGCCAGGACTCCCTCACCCACGAGCTGCTGCATTGCTTCTTCCTCAGCAACCACAAAACCCTCTGAATTGGATGTGGGTGGGAACTCTTAACTGTCTTACCATCAGAGGCCCTGGAGGCCTAAGGTGCAGCCTATTACTGTTGCCAGCAGGGGGCAGCTACCCACCCACAGTGTTGGAGACAGCAACAAAAATTACAGCTGTGTGCCCTGCTGTGCTCCCTTGCATACCCTGAAAGTCATGGTCTCTGCTTCTTAGTCTGGGAGACCTCACTGTGGCCCTCTGTGGTGCCTGGGCATGGCTGACTGTAGAAGATGCTTGACTTTCAGAGGGAAGAGGAGGAACAGCATCTGGAGAATGAGTCGGTTCTCAGTGGGCTCTATTTTGGCGGCAGCCTGGGTCATGAAGGGAAAGGTGCAGGTGTGATGCCATTCCTCCAGAGCATTACTCTTGTTTTGTTTTTTGTTTGTCTGTTTAAGATTTTTATTTATTTATCTGCCAGAGAGAGAGCACAAGTAGGCAGAGGGAGAAGCGGTCTCCCCGCTGAGCAGAGAGCCAGACATGGGGTTTGATCCTAGGACCCTGGGATCATGACCTGAGTTGAAAGTGAACACTTAACTGACTGAACCACCCAGGTGCCCACCACCCACTTAGGTCATTCTTATAACAAAATTACATTCTGCACTACCCCATAAGGCTTTATTTGCTAACGGGATTGGGTTAAACCTGTCTGGACAGGTACCTATAAATAATGCCCTGGACCAGATGTACACACACCACAAAAGCACTGAGAACCTTCCCTCTACTATGCTTGCCTAACTTAGACAAATGGAAGGACCGCAGGGACTTATAAGCCAGGACCTCCTCACTCACACCCTGCTGATTTATATCTTACTCTGGAACAAATAATCCAAAAATTTATATGGAACCAGAGAAGAGCTCCAATCACCAAAGGAATGTTGTAAAAGAAGAGCAAAGCTAAAGGCATCACAATTCCAGACTTCAAGCTCTATTACAAAGCTGTCTTAATCAAGACAGTATGGTACTGGCACAAAAACAGACCCATAGACCCACGGAACAGAATAGAGAAAGCAGAAGTAGACTCTCAACTCTATGGTTAACTAATCTTTGACAAAGTATGAAAGAATATCCAATGGAAAAAATGTAAATCTCTTCAACAAATGATGTTGGGAAAATTGGATAGCTTCATGCAGAAGAATGAATCTGGGCCAGTTTCTTAGACCGTACACTAAAATAGACTCAAAGTGGGTGAAAGACCTCAGTGTGAGACAGGAATCCATCAAAATCCTAGAGGAGAACACAGGCAGCCACCTCTGTGACCTAGGCCACAGCAACTTCTTGCTGAATGTTTCTCCAAAGGCCAGGGAAACAAAGACAAGAAATGAAGTATTGGGACTTCATTGGGATTAAAATATTTATGGCAGAAAAAAGTGGTGGTAGAAGTACAAAATAGAGAACCATGAGAAAACAGTTATAGCCTACATTGCACCATTATTGTGCTAGTCAAGGTCGGACAACCAGCTATCCAGAAAAATAAAAGTTCAGAAAGAAGAAATATTTATTTATTTATTTAATATTTTTTAAAGTATAAGGAGTTGAGTCAGTGATATTGTAATAGTACTGTATAGTGACAGGTGTGGCCATAGAATAATGTATAAACTTGTTGAATCACTGTGTTGTATAGATAAAATAATATAGCCCTGTGTGCCAATGAGGCTAAAACAAAAAATGAGGAAACACTTAAAATCTGTGATCCAAACATCTTCCATAGGAATCCAAAGAAAAATAAGTTCTGGTTCATGGTCGGTGTTCCAGGAGGTTTCTGAATTCACCTCCTCCTTTGGACACATGGAACCTACAGCTGCACATGGGACAATTCCTACTGTGAGACATCCAGAAACTAGCTAAGGGACTCCTACACATTGGGTTAAAGTGGTCATACCCACATTGAAACACGTGCACAATGCTGGGACACATTCTTGCCATAAAGTCCACCTCCAACAGAACAGTATACCATTGGAAGGAAACTTGTAAACCCCGGTTTCTCCCTGAAGAGCAAAGGGTTTGGACCCAACTTCTAGTGCCCCAACTTGGCAAAACTTCCACCTGAGGAACTGGCCCCCAAACACCTCTATCTGGAAGCCAGCAGGACGTGCACAAAGACGCCCCCAAGACACTAGTAAACAAAGTAACAGGGAGCAGACAGAACAGCCCATCTCCCAGTCTTACCCTCCAAGAAGCCTATTTTCAGATCTTAAAGACTCCTGCCTAACAGGCTTCCAATTCAGAACACATCTATGGGCTGACTGCATTCCTCCCTGGAAATCAGGGAAGCCTATGTTTGCAATCTGCATTCTCTCTCTGCCCAGTTCCAGGTCCCTGGTGTCTCCCTGGAAAGAGCTTGTGCACTTGTCTGGTGCCCCAGCAGTCCTTGACCACCTGGCTCTGTTGGCTAGCAGGGCTCAAGTTCTCAGACCTATAGGTCTAGAGCAAATAGAGACAAATAAGTATTTGCAGAAATAACACTTGCGTGTTAGAACTGGCAAAGTAGGGCGCCTGGGTGGCTCAGTGGGTTAAGCCGCTGCCTTCGGCTCAGGTCATGATCTCAGGGTCCTGGGATCGAGGCCCGCATCGGGCTCTCTGCTCAGCAGGGAGCCTGCTTCCCTCTCTCTCTCTCTGCCTCCCTCTCCATCTACTTGTGATTTCTCTCTGTCAAATAAATAAATAAAATCTTTAAAAAAAAAAAAAAAAGAACTGGCAAAGTAATACTGGCAGTACACTTGCAAATATTACAATAAGCTCATGATAAACTTCCAAAAAGATGAGCTTGCAAAAATAATATTTGTGTATTATAATTTTAAATAATACAATAAATTTGTATAATAAATGGTAAGACTTTATTAATTTGATATCTTGACTGAGTATAAGATTTTTCTGGATTGATTTTCTGCAATTTCATTTATTATGGCATCAAAATTTGTACTTTTAGCAAAATCAATTTCCTTATGTATTTGAAAATAACACTGTCTTTTGGCAAATACAAGACCTCAAATAATATTTGATAATTGTTTTTATTTATTTTTTTTCAGCATAACAGAATTCACTGTTTATGCACCACACCCAGTGCTCCACGCAACACGTGCCCTACATAATACCCACCACCTGGCTCCCCCAACCTCCGACCCCCCTCCTCTTCAAAACCCTCAGTTTGTTTTTCAGAGTCCATAGTCTCTCATGGTTCACCTCCCCTTCCAATTTACCCCAACTCCCTTCTCCTCTCCATCTCCCTGTCCTCCATGCTTTTTGTTATGCTCCACAAATAAGTGAAACCATATGATAATTGACTCTCTCTGCTTGACTTATTTCACTCAGCATAATCTCTTTCAGTCCTGTCATGTTGCTACAGAAGTTGGGTATTCATCCTTTCCGATGGAGGAATAATACTCCATAGTGTGTATGGACCACATCTTCCTTATCCATTCATCTGTTGAAGGGCATCTTGGTTCTTTCCACTGTTTGGCAACCATGGCCATTGCTGCTATAAACTTGGGGTACAGATGGCCCTTCTTTTCATTACATCTGTATCTTTGGGGTAAATACCCAGTAGTGCAATTGCAGGGTCATAGGGAAGCTCTATTTTTAATTTCTTAAGGAATCACCACACTGTTCTCCAAAGTGGCTACACCAACTTGCATTCCCACCAACAGTGTAAGAGGGTTCCCCTTTCTCCACATCCTCTCCAACACACATTGTTTACTGTCTTGCTAATTTTGTCCATTCTAACTGGTGTAAGGTGGTATCTCAATGTGGTTTTAATTTGAATCTCCCTGATGGCTAGTGATGATGAACATTTTTTCATGTGTCTGATAGCCATTTGTATGTCTTCATTGGAGAAGTGTCTGTTCATGTCTTCTGCCCATTTTTTGACATGATTATCTGTTTTGTGTGTGTTGAGTTTGAGTTCTTTATAGATCCTGGATATCAACATTTTGCAAATATCTTCTCCCATTCCGTGGGCTGCCTCTTGGTTTTGTTGACTGTTTCCTTTGCTGTGCAGAAGCTTTTGATCTTGGTGAAGTCCCAAAAGTTCATTTTCACTTTTGTTTCCTTTGCCTTTGGAGACATATCTTGAAAGAAGTTGTTGTGGCTAATATCGAAGAGGTTACTGTCTATGTTCTCTAGGATTCTGATGGATTCCTGTCTCACGTTGAGGTTTTTATTTTTTTTTTAAATCATTTTTGAATGTATCTTTGTGTACAGTGTAAGAGAATGGTCGAATTTCATTCTTCTACATATAGCTGTCCAATTTTCCCAGCACCATTTGTTGAAGAGACTGCCTTTTTTTCCACTGTATATTTCCACTGTATATTTTTTCCTGTCAAAGATTATTTGACTATAGAGTTGAAGGTCCATACCTAGGCTCTCTACTCTGTTCCACTGATCTATGTGTCTGTTTTTAGGCCAGTACCATGCTGTTTGGTGTAGTAAAGCTTGTAGTAAAGTTACTTTACCTTACTTTACTTCAAGTAAAGCTTGTAGTAAAGCTTTGTAGTAAAGCTTGAAATCAGGTAATGTGATGACCCCAGTATTGCTTTTCTTTTTCAACATTTCCTTAGCAATTTGGGGTCTCTTCTGATTCCATACAAACTTTAGGATTATTTGCTCCAGCTCTTTGAAAAATACTGGTGGAATTTTGATCAGAATGGCATTAAAAGTGTAGATTGCTCTAGGCAGTATAGACATTTTAACAATGTTTATTCTTCTGATCCAAGAGCATGGAATGGCCTTCCATCTTTTTGTGTCTTCTTCAATTTCTTTCATAAGTGCTCTGTAGTTCCTCAAGTACAGATCCTTTACCTCTTTGGTTAGGTTTATTCCCATGTATCTTATGATTCTTTGTGCTATAGTAAATGGAATCGATTCTCTAATTTCCCTTTCTGTATTTTCATTGTTATGCATAAGAAAGCCACTGATTTCTGCACATTGGCTTTATATCCTGCCATGTTGCTGAATTGTTGTATGGGTTCTAGTAGTTTGGAGGTGGAGTCTTTTGGGTTTTCCATATGAAGAATCATGTCATCTGCAAAGAGAGAGAGTTTGACTTCTTCATTGCCAATTTGAATAGCTTTTATTTTTCTTTGTTTTCTGATTGCTATTGCTAGGACTTCTAATACTATGTTGAACAAGATTGGTGAGAATGGTCATCCTTGTCGTGTTCCTGATCTCAATGGGAAGGCTGCGAGCTTTTTTCCCATTGAGGGTGATATTTGTTGTGGGTCTTTCATAGATAGATTTTATGAAGTTCAGGAATGTTCCCTCTATCCCTATACTTTGAAGTGTTTTAATCAGGAACGGATGTTGGATTTTGTCAAATGCTTTTTCTGCATTAATTAAGAGGATCATGTGGTTCTTCTCTCCTCTTTTATTGATTTGTTCTATCACTTTGATTGATTTGCGAATGTTGAACCATCCTTGTAACGCAGGTATGAATCCCATCTGGTCATGGTGGATAATCTTTTTAATGTGCTGTTGGATCCTATTTGCTAGGATCTTGTTGAGAATCTTAGCATCCATCTTCATCAGTGATATTGGTCTGACATTCTCCTTTTTGGTGTGGTCTTTGCCTGGTTTGGGGATCAGTGTAATGCTGGCTTCATAAAAAGAGTCAGGAAGTTTTCTTTCTGCTTCAATTTTTTGAAACAGCTTCAAGAGAATAGGTGTTATTTCTTCTTTGAAAGTTAGAATTCTCCAGGGAATCTGTCAGGTCTTGGGCTCTTGTTTTTTGGGAGGTTTTTGATCACTGCTTCAATCTCCTTACTAGATATCGGTCTATTCAGGTTGTCAATTTCTTCCTGGTTCAATTTTGGGAGTTTATAGTTTTCCAGGAATGCATCCATTTCATCTAGGTTGCTTAACTTATTGGCATATAACTGTTGATAATAACTTCTGATGATTGTTTCTATTTCCTTGGTGTTAGTTGTGATCTCGCCCTTTCATTCATAATTTTATTGATTTGAGCTTTCTCTCATCTCTTTTGGATTAGTTTGGCCAATGGTTTATCAATCTTATTGATTCTTTCAAAAAAAAACTGCTTCTAGTTTCATTGATACATTCTACTGTATCTCTGGTTTCTATCTCATTGATCTCTGCTCTAATATTGATTATTTCACTTCTTGTGTGTGGAGTTGGCTTAATTTGTTGTTTATTCTCCAGTTCTTTAAGGTGTAGAGACAGCTGGTGTGTTCTGGATTTTTCAGATTTTTTTGTGGAAGGCTTGGATGGCTATGTATTTCCCCCTTAGGACTGCCTTTGCTGTATCCCATAGGTTTTGGACTGAAGTGTATTCATTCTCATTGTTTTCCATGAATTGTTTCAGTTCTTCTTTGATCTCCTGGTTGAGCCAAGCATTCTTAAGCAAGGTGGTCTTTAGCTTCCAGGTGTTTGAGTTCCTTCTGAACTTTTCCTTGTGATTGAGCTCCAGTTTCAAAGCATTGTGATCTGAGAATATGCAGGGAATAATCTCAGTCTTTTGATATCAGTTGAGTCCTGATTTGTGACCCAGGATGTGGTGTATTCTGGAGAAGGTTCCATGTGCACTTGAGAAGAATGAGTATTCTGTTGTTTTAGGGTGGAGTGTTCTGTATATATCTATGAGGTCCATCTGGTCCAATGTGTCATTCAATGCTCTTGTTTCTTTATTGATTTTCTGCTTGGATGATCTGTTACTGAGAGAGGCGTGTTAAGGTCTCCTATTATTAATGTATCCATATCAATATGACTCTTTATCTTGATTAACAGTTCTCTTATGTAATTGGCTGCTCTCATATTGGGGGCATGGATATTTACAATTGTTAGATCATCTTGGTGGATAGTCCCTTTAAGAATTCTGTAGTGTCCTTCTGTATCTCTGACTAGAGTCTTTAGTTTAAAATCTTTTATCTGATATGAGAATCGCTATCCCAGACTTCTTTTGAGGCCCATTGGCATGAAAGATGCTTCTCCATCCCTTCACTTTCAGTCTGGGTGTATCTTTAGGTTCAAAATTGGTCTCTTGTAGACAACATATGGATGGATCCTGTCATTTTATCCAATATGCAACCCTGTGTCATTTTATGGGAGCATTTAGGCCATTCACATTGAGAGTGATTATTGATAGATATGTTTTTATTGACATCGTGTTACCTTTGAAGTCTTTCTTTCTGTAGATTGTCTCCATATTTCTGTTCAACGATATTCTTAGGATTTTTCTCTTTTATAGAACCCCCCTTAATATTTCCTGCCATGTCGGCTTGGTGGTCACATACTCTTTTAAGCCTTGCCGGTCTTGGAAACTCTTCATCTCTCCATCCATTTTGAATGTCAGTCTTGCTGGATAAAGTATTCTTGGATGCATGTTCTTCTCATTTAGTACCCTAAACACATCTTCCCAGCCCTTTCTGGCTTGCCAGGTTTCTGTGGACAGGTCTGACATTATTCTGATGGGCTTTCCTATGTATGTTAGGAGCTTCATTGTCCTAGCTGCTTTTAAGAGATCCTGTCTACAATTACGATTCCTCATTCTTACTATCAGGTGTCTTGAGGACTTTCAAAATTCTATAATCTTGGGGGGAGACTATTCTGCCTCTAGTACATGAACACTTGTTCCATTCGTGAGATTGGGAAAAATTTCATGAAGAATTTGTTCCACTATATCTTCTAGACTTCTTTCCTTCTCCTCCCCTTCAGGGATTCCAATAATTCGGACATTGGAACATTTCATGGTGTCATTTATTTCCCTAATTCTGTTTTCATGGCTTCTAAGCTGTTTTTTCCAGGCTTCCTCTTGATCCTTTCTCTCTGTTTTTACTCCAGATGACTAATTCTATCTTCTGTCTCAGTTACCCTAGCTTTTAGAGAATTTAGATTAGAATGGAACTCATTGAGAACATTATGAACATCATCTCTGGTGGCTTTCAGTTATGCCCTGATCAATTCCATTTTGTCATCCATGGCTTTCTCCAACTTAGCTATTGCCAGAATAATTGTTAGTCTGTATTCCCTTTCTGACATATTGTCTTTGTCCATAGCCATTAGCTCTGTTGCAGAAGGCACAGCCTCTGAATTTTTCTTCTGTTGGGCATTCCTCCTCCTAGTTATTTTGGTGAGAGATGGCTGAACGGATGTAGCTGAATGTATCAGACTGTGGTGCACCCTGGAACGCTTCTGAGCAATCAAGAGTCCCCCCACAAATGAAAGACAAAAGAAAGAGAGAAAAAAGAAAAAGAGGGGGGGGGGAGAGAGAGAGAGAGAGAGAGAGACAGAAAAAAAAAGAAAGATAAAATAAAAGAGAAGGCCCAGCCCAAATGGG
>NC_081563.1:38566029-38618616 GCF_022355385.1 Mustela nigripes | reverse complement strand
TAGGGAAGCTCTATTTTTAATTTCTTGAGGAATCTCCACACTGTTCTCCAAAGTGGTTGCACCAACTTGCATTCCCACCAACAGTGTAAGAGGGTTCCCCTTTCTCCATATCCTCTCCAACACATGTTGTTTCCTGTTTTGTTAATTTTGGCCATTCTAACTGGTGTAAGGTGATATCTCAATGGTCATGATTTTCTGATGGCGCACCCAAGGCATGGTCAGGAGAGTGACTGATCAAGATTGGGTGGGGAGAGACAATTGGAGGAGAATCAGCCAAACAACTGAGAGAGCAGGTAATGGAAGGTCATATACTGAGTACACTGAAACCACTGCGAATTGTGACAGGCTGTGAGAGGCTGTAGGAGGCGGGAGCTAAAATATTCCAGAAACCAGGAGAGACTTTGGGGCTGGTGTTTGTCTGCAATAAGGAATGATACTAGGAAGGAATGATATTAGAGTGGTGTAGTCTACCTATCTTGATTTCAAACACTGTTCTTCCACTTTATGGGCAGGCCGAGAAGTCTAAAAGTGGCTGAAGGGGGGGACAGAAGCTCGGTGAGCAGGCTGCTGGGGAAACACAGAAGACAGGGTGGGGGCTACTGTGAATGTCAGTGGTTTGGTGGGTAAGCGTGGGGGGAGAAGGTGTCCAGGTGGTGAGTCCTTTATCTCTCCCGTCTTCCATACTTTTTGTTTGCCTCCCTCTTAAACCTGCTTTGCTCTTCTTTCCAAATTTAAAACGTTTTCTAGTGACAAAAGGAGGCTGCTCTTTGCTCCTGGTTTTGCACTAGAAGATTTGTTTTTTGATATTAAAAATATGTTGGGAAGAGAATAATGTGCATTGGTTCCAGCACAAGGATAGACTGAGATATAGTGTTGTCTCCTTCCTGAGCTGTTTTTTTTTTTTTTTCTGGATAAAATTTGAATGGCAAAGTCAGGAAATAGGAATGCTCAGCAGATGGAGACTACAAACATCTGGTAGAGAGGAAGTTCTGCATGGGGACGGCTGTTGGAGGCAATGGGAAGCAAGGTAGGAACCTGAGTGGAGAAGGCCAGACTGGGGCTGTCATGACTAGCATGAGGGCTGAAGTCTGATGTGGGGTCCCGTCATTGTGACAGTACATCCTGATGTTGTAAGACCGAAGTCAGCCATATTGTCTTCAGCTTGCCGGCTGCGGATGGTAGGAGTCAAGTCTGTCCTAGAGCCGCTGCCTCTGAACGGGCGGGCACCCCACTAACTCACGTGGAAGGGAGGTAAATGAGGGCCTTTAACCCCTGCTGGTGCAGGCCAAGCAGTGCTTCCGGCTCTCACTGGTCCTGCAGCTGATGGAGACTCTCTCCTGGGGAACCACCAGGAACCTGGCAGCTTGGGAGAGTGTCATGTGCTCACCGGAAGCTGCCATCAGAAGCACACTGGGCTGATGCAGAGATGCTGTGTTTCTGTTAGAGCCAGAGTGGGTCTCCCAAGGTGAGGCCAGGCCCTAAACAAGCCCGTGCGGTTGGTGGCATTCATTTCCTGTCCCCTCCCAATACCACTCTTCTCAGGGAGCATGAGGGTCCCCCTGGGGACATTTTCTCACCTGCATCATAAGAGCAGGAGCCTGCGGAACTGGCACCATCAGGCTGCCTCTTGCCCTCCCAAGGCTGCTCATACCTTCTCCGTGGAAAAGACCCAGTGAGCAACATCAGGCCTGTGGTGGAGGCAATAGGGGTGGGAGGTTGATGCAAATCCCCGTGGAGGACGAAGGCAGAGCTGACAGAGTCCAAGGTCGTGGTGGTACCTGGTGGTGCTGCCTGCCGGCCACTCCCTTGGACCCCCTGCCATTGCCTGGCCCTCGCCCTGACAGATGACAAACAACTAGAATGACCCGTTAGGCGATGGTAAGTCACATGTGGCTCAGCCTGCTCCTGTCTGGGAAAAGTCACTGGGAGCCACTTGGGAATGCATTTTGTAGAAGATGAAGAATTAGTTCATGAGAAATTGTTGAGGTGATAGAGGATGTGCTCTACCTTGCGAGCTGGGATTCACACAGGTCTGTCTTCTGGGCTTTGTCATGGTGCCTTCACACCACATGTCAATGTTAGAGGCAGGGTGAATGTGAGTTGGGCACAGGGGCTTCTCGACTCTGAGCGGGAGTGACTGCTCTGCCTGGGAGGGCTTCAGGAAGACAGGACATTGGTTTCCAGGACTGAGCAGATAGAGCCCCGTGCTTATTCACACTCAGGCAAGTTCCTTGATTAGTGTCTGTTCCCAGCCTTCACCAAGGTTCCATGCTCAGCCCTCTCACCATTTCCAGGTCCTGAGGACATGTCAGGACTTCATTTGAAGGCCTTTTACTCAGTGGGGCTGGCTTCCTCTCCCCATTGGAGCCAGGCCACCCTAGTTCACTCTTTTATAATCCCACAGCTTTCTCTTCCTGACCATAATCACAATTTGAAATAAATTCTGTGTTAATTCTAGGGATTAAGAGTGTTCCTGAAATAACCTATATCCTCACAGTAGGACAGCCCAGGGTACTCCCCAATGTGTCATCAGACTAGAAGGCAAAGTTTTAAGAAACTGGTCCCCCAATCCCTTGGGACATGCTTGTGCTATACATGGAAATTTCTTTTGACTCCAAGTCCCACAGGGTGTTCTGAGAGCACATGCCGCTTTGGGCAAAACCTTAAGCTCTTCTGAGCTGATTTGCATGTTGTGTCATTAGAAAAAACCCCAGGCTGCTCTCAACATCCTTAAAGGCAGCAATCAGGGCCTCCGAGGAGCAGCCTCTAGTCCAGTTCTCCAAGATGGGGTCTGGGGCTCCCCTGCTGTGGATCCTTTGCTCTGGGCTCTGGTGAGAGGGGGGCACACAGAGAAATGGTGAGCAAACTCACTGTGGCTTCGATACTTTTGGTATCTCTGGGTTCTTGGTGGCTGGAATTCAAGCATTTGGCATGGGGTTCCAGTTGCCCAGTTCCCTTCCATTTTTTGGTTCCTCAGAATGTTGTCCATGACCCTGACTACAAGGTCATCAGTGCTGTGGGTCTCCACTGGGATGCTCTCAGCACCTCTGTCAAATTTGTTGAGTTTCTCATTCTAGGCTGCACTGGGGACATTGTGCTGACCCAGTCTCCAGCCTCTTTGACTATGTCTCCAGGGCAGAGGGCCACCATCTCTTGCAAGACCAGTCAGGAAGTCAGTGACATTTTGGGCATTACACACTGTATTACATGGTATCAACAAAAATCAGGACAGCGTCCAAGAATCCTGATTTATAAAGCATCTAGTGGAGTGTGTGGGGTCCTGGTCCGGTTCAATGGCGGTGGGTCTGGGACGGAATTCAATCTCACGACTGGTCTGGTGGAGGATGGGGATGCTGCCAGTTATTACTGCCAGAAGAGTAAGGAGACTTCTCTTACGGTGCTCTGGGTATAAACAAAACCCTCCACAGGTGGCTGCTCAGTTAGGCTCCATTCTTCAGGTGTTTCTCCTCATGACCCAGGGTCTCTGGGTGGTTTGGTTAAAAGGGTCAGACTATGAGAGAGGAGGATCTCGGACTGACATGTGTCTGTGTGTTTGTGTTTTCCACAGAACCTGTTTTATAATTTAATGATCATATGACTACAGGGCTCACATAGTCACCCTCCATGTTGTTCAGAAACCAAGAACTGAATGTAGTTATCTGTGCTCCTTTGATTCAGGTTTCTCTATCTCTGCATATTTCTCAAAATGACTTCTTCTGTCCTAGATTATTTACTTGTCTTTTTCACCTTGTCCAATTATCATGTCCTTTTTCTATGAAATCCATCATGTATCTGGCCAAGGTCTTTTTTCTTGTCTTCCTTTTCTGTTTTCTAGAACATTACAGGTAGGCTGAACTCCAGAAGCCTAAGTATGCACAGTGACAAGGATGAAAGGGACAGTTTTCACATCCAATTCCACCCCTACCTTGGCCTCCCTTGGGCTTCTGTATCCTCCCCAGGGGGAGCTGGGAAAACTGACAAATAGTGTCCTGTAACATGTCAGGGTCCTGAGATTCCCATTAGTTTCTAAGCTTGTAACACTGTATCACCATATAGGAATTTTACTGTCCTATTCCTTTTTTACTGCCCCATGAAAAGTTAGCACTAACTTAGTGGCTAAAACACACATTGATCATCACATAGTGTCTAGGTGTCAGTCTTCTAGGCAGGGTTTAGCTGGGTTCTCTTCTTGGGGTCTTCCAGGATGAAATCAAGGTGTTGGCCCGACTCCTTTCTCATCCAGAGTCTTGAAGAATTTGTTTCCAAGATCTTTTCAGGTTGTGGGAAGAATTCTTTTCTTTGTGACTATGTGACTAAAGGTCCTGACCTTTGGTGCTGTAGGCCGGAGGTCACCTCAGTGTTCTAGAGGCCACTCAAAGTTCCTGACATGTGAGATCCTTACTAATCATAGCAGCAAGGGGAAATTCATCCTCAAGGGAGAGATCTTAGTTCCTCCCTTAAGGGCTTCGTCCTGATTTAGTGAGGTCCAGCCAGCATAATCTCCATTTTAATTAACTGAGATTCAACTGATTTGGGATGGTAGTTGCATCTGTCAAATCCCTTCCGCTCTGCAAATCATATGGGCTTGAAGGAAGTTGAGCTCTGCCCACACTGAATGGGAGGGCATGAACCCTGGGCTGTAGGTGTCATGGGCCCCCCCACCCAAGTTCTGTCTGCTACAGCTGTCACACTTACTTAAGGCTTTTTTGTTTGCTTATTTCCATTTTATTTCTCCCAAGAGTCCCTAGTGCTGAGGAAATCAAATAAAAATTCTCCCCAGGTAATGGATCATGAAGAGCATCGGACCCACACCTCAGGACCATGTTTCCATTCTAGCTTCTCATATTTCTCCTGTTGCTTCCCAACTGAAGAAATAGCCAATATTTCTCTCAGTTTTGTGTTTAATTTGTAATAAATGGATAAACAAATAATATTAGACATGTAATTTGAAAAATGCCTGAATTAGGAAAGAAAGAACCATCTCATAGGAATGGCCTATGCTCCTACCCTAAGAATCTAAAAAATAAAGAGCAAATAAAATCCAAGCAGGTAGAATGAAGGAAATATAAAAACTAGAGTGGAAATCAATGGAATATATATTTTAGCCCCTCAAAACTTAGGATCATTTTAAAACCAGCATGGTGTAGAGAGCTAAATGTATTGTCGTGCTAATGAGCCAAGGGCTGTGTATCATTCAGTTTCAGAGGGAAAGGTAAATGTTTTAGCTCAGCCTTATAGGTGGGTGGAGGGTGGTTCTCTTCTCTAGAGGGAGCCAGGGTCTGTCATCCGCTGAACATCCTTGCATATATCTAGGCTCCAGATCACACACTGGGGTTCTAGTTTCCCTCGCTTTGGGGGTTCAGAGGTCTTTACAAAGACCTTAATGTATGGACAAGGGC
Organism: Mustela nigripes; assembly: GCF_022355385.1. Taxonomy (NCBI): domain Eukaryota; kingdom Metazoa; phylum Chordata; class Mammalia; order Carnivora; family Mustelidae; genus Mustela; species Mustela nigripes. The sequence goes on along the minus strand of NC_081563.1, from coordinate 38,613,217 downwards.
TCAGTTCAGCAGCGGCCAGGGGAAGAGAGGGCACTCCTGTGGGGGTTGGGATTTGCTGATGGAAATTATGCTCACCAGATTCTTACCACAGAAGAAATTCACCTCCGACACTGCCCCTTTCTTTGGTAATAGGGTTGAATTAAGCTGTCTGGACAGGAATGTGTAAGTGATGCCCTGGTCCAGAGGTCCACATGCCTCCCAAAAGCCCTTGAGAACCTTCCCTCTCCTCTGCCAGCCTAACTTCTCCAGGTGGAAGGATCACAGGGACTTCTAAGCCAGGACTCCCTCACCCACGAGCTGCTGCATTGCTTCTTCCTCAGCAACCACAAAACCCTCTGAATTGGATGTGGGTGGGAACTCTTAACTGTCTTACCATCAGAGGCCCTGGAGGCCTAAGGTGCAGCCTATTACTGTTGCCAGCAGGGGGCAGCTACCCACCCACAGTGTTGGAGACAGCAACAAAAATTACAGCTGTGTGCCCTGCTGTGCTCCCTTGCATACCCTGAAAGTCATGGTCTCTGCTTCTTAGTCTGGGAGACCTCACTGTGGCCCTCTGTGGTGCCTGGGCATGGCTGACTGTAGAAGATGCTTGACTTTCAGAGGGAAGAGGAGGAACAGCATCTGGAGAATGAGTCGGTTCTCAGTGGGCTCTATTTTGGCGGCAGCCTGGGTCATGAAGGGAAAGGTGCAGGTGTGATGCCATTCCTCCAGAGCATTACTCTTGTTTTGTTTTTTGTTTGTCTGTTTAAGATTTTTATTTATTTATCTGCCAGAGAGAGAGCACAAGTAGGCAGAGGGAGAAGCGGTCTCCCCGCTGAGCAGAGAGCCAGACATGGGGTTTGATCCTAGGACCCTGGGATCATGACCTGAGTTGAAAGTGAACACTTAACTGACTGAACCACCCAGGTGCCCACCACCCACTTAGGTCATTCTTATAACAAAATTACATTCTGCACTACCCCATAAGGCTTTATTTGCTAACGGGATTGGGTTAAACCTGTCTGGACAGGTACCTATAAATAATGCCCTGGACCAGATGTACACACACCACAAAAGCACTGAGAACCTTCCCTCTACTATGCTTGCCTAACTTAGACAAATGGAAGGACCGCAGGGACTTATAAGCCAGGACCTCCTCACTCACACCCTGCTGATTTATATCTTACTCTGGAACAAATAATCCAAAAATTTATATGGAACCAGAGAAGAGCTCCAATCACCAAAGGAATGTTGTAAAAGAAGAGCAAAGCTAAAGGCATCACAATTCCAGACTTCAAGCTCTATTACAAAGCTGTCTTAATCAAGACAGTATGGTACTGGCACAAAAACAGACCCATAGACCCACGGAACAGAATAGAGAAAGCAGAAGTAGACTCTCAACTCTATGGTTAACTAATCTTTGACAAAGTATGAAAGAATATCCAATGGAAAAAATGTAAATCTCTTCAACAAATGATGTTGGGAAAATTGGATAGCTTCATGCAGAAGAATGAATCTGGGCCAGTTTCTTAGACCGTACACTAAAATAGACTCAAAGTGGGTGAAAGACCTCAGTGTGAGACAGGAATCCATCAAAATCCTAGAGGAGAACACAGGCAGCCACCTCTGTGACCTAGGCCACAGCAACTTCTTGCTGAATGTTTCTCCAAAGGCCAGGGAAACAAAGACAAGAAATGAAGTATTGGGACTTCATTGGGATTAAAATATTTATGGCAGAAAAAAGTGGTGGTAGAAGTACAAAATAGAGAACCATGAGAAAACAGTTATAGCCTACATTGCACCATTATTGTGCTAGTCAAGGTCGGACAACCAGCTATCCAGAAAAATAAAAGTTCAGAAAGAAGAAATATTTATTTATTTATTTAATATTTTTTAAAGTATAAGGAGTTGAGTCAGTGATATTGTAATAGTACTGTATAGTGACAGGTGTGGCCATAGAATAATGTATAAACTTGTTGAATCACTGTGTTGTATAGATAAAATAATATAGCCCTGTGTGCCAATGAGGCTAAAACAAAAAATGAGGAAACACTTAAAATCTGTGATCCAAACATCTTCCATAGGAATCCAAAGAAAAATAAGTTCTGGTTCATGGTCGGTGTTCCAGGAGGTTTCTGAATTCACCTCCTCCTTTGGACACATGGAACCTACAGCTGCACATGGGACAATTCCTACTGTGAGACATCCAGAAACTAGCTAAGGGACTCCTACACATTGGGTTAAAGTGGTCATACCCACATTGAAACACGTGCACAATGCTGGGACACATTCTTGCCATAAAGTCCACCTCCAACAGAACAGTATACCATTGGAAGGAAACTTGTAAACCCCGGTTTCTCCCTGAAGAGCAAAGGGTTTGGACCCAACTTCTAGTGCCCCAACTTGGCAAAACTTCCACCTGAGGAACTGGCCCCCAAACACCTCTATCTGGAAGCCAGCAGGACGTGCACAAAGACGCCCCCAAGACACTAGTAAACAAAGTAACAGGGAGCAGACAGAACAGCCCATCTCCCAGTCTTACCCTCCAAGAAGCCTATTTTCAGATCTTAAAGACTCCTGCCTAACAGGCTTCCAATTCAGAACACATCTATGGGCTGACTGCATTCCTCCCTGGAAATCAGGGAAGCCTATGTTTGCAATCTGCATTCTCTCTCTGCCCAGTTCCAGGTCCCTGGTGTCTCCCTGGAAAGAGCTTGTGCACTTGTCTGGTGCCCCAGCAGTCCTTGACCACCTGGCTCTGTTGGCTAGCAGGGCTCAAGTTCTCAGACCTATAGGTCTAGAGCAAATAGAGACAAATAAGTATTTGCAGAAATAACACTTGCGTGTTAGAACTGGCAAAGTAGGGCGCCTGGGTGGCTCAGTGGGTTAAGCCGCTGCCTTCGGCTCAGGTCATGATCTCAGGGTCCTGGGATCGAGGCCCGCATCGGGCTCTCTGCTCAGCAGGGAGCCTGCTTCCCTCTCTCTCTCTCTGCCTCCCTCTCCATCTACTTGTGATTTCTCTCTGTCAAATAAATAAATAAAATCTTTAAAAAAAAAAAAAAAAGAACTGGCAAAGTAATACTGGCAGTACACTTGCAAATATTACAATAAGCTCATGATAAACTTCCAAAAAGATGAGCTTGCAAAAATAATATTTGTGTATTATAATTTTAAATAATACAATAAATTTGTATAATAAATGGTAAGACTTTATTAATTTGATATCTTGACTGAGTATAAGATTTTTCTGGATTGATTTTCTGCAATTTCATTTATTATGGCATCAAAATTTGTACTTTTAGCAAAATCAATTTCCTTATGTATTTGAAAATAACACTGTCTTTTGGCAAATACAAGACCTCAAATAATATTTGATAATTGTTTTTATTTATTTTTTTTCAGCATAACAGAATTCACTGTTTATGCACCACACCCAGTGCTCCACGCAACACGTGCCCTACATAATACCCACCACCTGGCTCCCCCAACCTCCGACCCCCCTCCTCTTCAAAACCCTCAGTTTGTTTTTCAGAGTCCATAGTCTCTCATGGTTCACCTCCCCTTCCAATTTACCCCAACTCCCTTCTCCTCTCCATCTCCCTGTCCTCCATGCTTTTTGTTATGCTCCACAAATAAGTGAAACCATATGATAATTGACTCTCTCTGCTTGACTTATTTCACTCAGCATAATCTCTTTCAGTCCTGTCATGTTGCTACAGAAGTTGGGTATTCATCCTTTCCGATGGAGGAATAATACTCCATAGTGTGTATGGACCACATCTTCCTTATCCATTCATCTGTTGAAGGGCATCTTGGTTCTTTCCACTGTTTGGCAACCATGGCCATTGCTGCTATAAACTTGGGGTACAGATGGCCCTTCTTTTCATTACATCTGTATCTTTGGGGTAAATACCCAGTAGTGCAATTGCAGGGTCATAGGGAAGCTCTATTTTTAATTTCTTAAGGAATCACCACACTGTTCTCCAAAGTGGCTACACCAACTTGCATTCCCACCAACAGTGTAAGAGGGTTCCCCTTTCTCCACATCCTCTCCAACACACATTGTTTACTGTCTTGCTAATTTTGTCCATTCTAACTGGTGTAAGGTGGTATCTCAATGTGGTTTTAATTTGAATCTCCCTGATGGCTAGTGATGATGAACATTTTTTCATGTGTCTGATAGCCATTTGTATGTCTTCATTGGAGAAGTGTCTGTTCATGTCTTCTGCCCATTTTTTGACATGATTATCTGTTTTGTGTGTGTTGAGTTTGAGTTCTTTATAGATCCTGGATATCAACATTTTGCAAATATCTTCTCCCATTCCGTGGGCTGCCTCTTGGTTTTGTTGACTGTTTCCTTTGCTGTGCAGAAGCTTTTGATCTTGGTGAAGTCCCAAAAGTTCATTTTCACTTTTGTTTCCTTTGCCTTTGGAGACATATCTTGAAAGAAGTTGTTGTGGCTAATATCGAAGAGGTTACTGTCTATGTTCTCTAGGATTCTGATGGATTCCTGTCTCACGTTGAGGTTTTTATTTTTTTTTTAAATCATTTTTGAATGTATCTTTGTGTACAGTGTAAGAGAATGGTCGAATTTCATTCTTCTACATATAGCTGTCCAATTTTCCCAGCACCATTTGTTGAAGAGACTGCCTTTTTTTCCACTGTATATTTCCACTGTATATTTTTTCCTGTCAAAGATTATTTGACTATAGAGTTGAAGGTCCATACCTAGGCTCTCTACTCTGTTCCACTGATCTATGTGTCTGTTTTTAGGCCAGTACCATGCTGTTTGGTGTAGTAAAGCTTGTAGTAAAGTTACTTTACCTTACTTTACTTCAAGTAAAGCTTGTAGTAAAGCTTTGTAGTAAAGCTTGAAATCAGGTAATGTGATGACCCCAGTATTGCTTTTCTTTTTCAACATTTCCTTAGCAATTTGGGGTCTCTTCTGATTCCATACAAACTTTAGGATTATTTGCTCCAGCTCTTTGAAAAATACTGGTGGAATTTTGATCAGAATGGCATTAAAAGTGTAGATTGCTCTAGGCAGTATAGACATTTTAACAATGTTTATTCTTCTGATCCAAGAGCATGGAATGGCCTTCCATCTTTTTGTGTCTTCTTCAATTTCTTTCATAAGTGCTCTGTAGTTCCTCAAGTACAGATCCTTTACCTCTTTGGTTAGGTTTATTCCCATGTATCTTATGATTCTTTGTGCTATAGTAAATGGAATCGATTCTCTAATTTCCCTTTCTGTATTTTCATTGTTATGCATAAGAAAGCCACTGATTTCTGCACATTGGCTTTATATCCTGCCATGTTGCTGAATTGTTGTATGGGTTCTAGTAGTTTGGAGGTGGAGTCTTTTGGGTTTTCCATATGAAGAATCATGTCATCTGCAAAGAGAGAGAGTTTGACTTCTTCATTGCCAATTTGAATAGCTTTTATTTTTCTTTGTTTTCTGATTGCTATTGCTAGGACTTCTAATACTATGTTGAACAAGATTGGTGAGAATGGTCATCCTTGTCGTGTTCCTGATCTCAATGGGAAGGCTGCGAGCTTTTTTCCCATTGAGGGTGATATTTGTTGTGGGTCTTTCATAGATAGATTTTATGAAGTTCAGGAATGTTCCCTCTATCCCTATACTTTGAAGTGTTTTAATCAGGAACGGATGTTGGATTTTGTCAAATGCTTTTTCTGCATTAATTAAGAGGATCATGTGGTTCTTCTCTCCTCTTTTATTGATTTGTTCTATCACTTTGATTGATTTGCGAATGTTGAACCATCCTTGTAACGCAGGTATGAATCCCATCTGGTCATGGTGGATAATCTTTTTAATGTGCTGTTGGATCCTATTTGCTAGGATCTTGTTGAGAATCTTAGCATCCATCTTCATCAGTGATATTGGTCTGACATTCTCCTTTTTGGTGTGGTCTTTGCCTGGTTTGGGGATCAGTGTAATGCTGGCTTCATAAAAAGAGTCAGGAAGTTTTCTTTCTGCTTCAATTTTTTGAAACAGCTTCAAGAGAATAGGTGTTATTTCTTCTTTGAAAGTTAGAATTCTCCAGGGAATCTGTCAGGTCTTGGGCTCTTGTTTTTTGGGAGGTTTTTGATCACTGCTTCAATCTCCTTACTAGATATCGGTCTATTCAGGTTGTCAATTTCTTCCTGGTTCAATTTTGGGAGTTTATAGTTTTCCAGGAATGCATCCATTTCATCTAGGTTGCTTAACTTATTGGCATATAACTGTTGATAATAACTTCTGATGATTGTTTCTATTTCCTTGGTGTTAGTTGTGATCTCGCCCTTTCATTCATAATTTTATTGATTTGAGCTTTCTCTCATCTCTTTTGGATTAGTTTGGCCAATGGTTTATCAATCTTATTGATTCTTTCAAAAAAAAACTGCTTCTAGTTTCATTGATACATTCTACTGTATCTCTGGTTTCTATCTCATTGATCTCTGCTCTAATATTGATTATTTCACTTCTTGTGTGTGGAGTTGGCTTAATTTGTTGTTTATTCTCCAGTTCTTTAAGGTGTAGAGACAGCTGGTGTGTTCTGGATTTTTCAGATTTTTTTGTGGAAGGCTTGGATGGCTATGTATTTCCCCCTTAGGACTGCCTTTGCTGTATCCCATAGGTTTTGGACTGAAGTGTATTCATTCTCATTGTTTTCCATGAATTGTTTCAGTTCTTCTTTGATCTCCTGGTTGAGCCAAGCATTCTTAAGCAAGGTGGTCTTTAGCTTCCAGGTGTTTGAGTTCCTTCTGAACTTTTCCTTGTGATTGAGCTCCAGTTTCAAAGCATTGTGATCTGAGAATATGCAGGGAATAATCTCAGTCTTTTGATATCAGTTGAGTCCTGATTTGTGACCCAGGATGTGGTGTATTCTGGAGAAGGTTCCATGTGCACTTGAGAAGAATGAGTATTCTGTTGTTTTAGGGTGGAGTGTTCTGTATATATCTATGAGGTCCATCTGGTCCAATGTGTCATTCAATGCTCTTGTTTCTTTATTGATTTTCTGCTTGGATGATCTGTTACTGAGAGAGGCGTGTTAAGGTCTCCTATTATTAATGTATCCATATCAATATGACTCTTTATCTTGATTAACAGTTCTCTTATGTAATTGGCTGCTCTCATATTGGGGGCATGGATATTTACAATTGTTAGATCATCTTGGTGGATAGTCCCTTTAAGAATTCTGTAGTGTCCTTCTGTATCTCTGACTAGAGTCTTTAGTTTAAAATCTTTTATCTGATATGAGAATCGCTATCCCAGACTTCTTTTGAGGCCCATTGGCATGAAAGATGCTTCTCCATCCCTTCACTTTCAGTCTGGGTGTATCTTTAGGTTCAAAATTGGTCTCTTGTAGACAACATATGGATGGATCCTGTCATTTTATCCAATATGCAACCCTGTGTCATTTTATGGGAGCATTTAGGCCATTCACATTGAGAGTGATTATTGATAGATATGTTTTTATTGACATCGTGTTACCTTTGAAGTCTTTCTTTCTGTAGATTGTCTCCATATTTCTGTTCAACGATATTCTTAGGATTTTTCTCTTTTATAGAACCCCCCTTAATATTTCCTGCCATGTCGGCTTGGTGGTCACATACTCTTTTAAGCCTTGCCGGTCTTGGAAACTCTTCATCTCTCCATCCATTTTGAATGTCAGTCTTGCTGGATAAAGTATTCTTGGATGCATGTTCTTCTCATTTAGTACCCTAAACACATCTTCCCAGCCCTTTCTGGCTTGCCAGGTTTCTGTGGACAGGTCTGACATTATTCTGATGGGCTTTCCTATGTATGTTAGGAGCTTCATTGTCCTAGCTGCTTTTAAGAGATCCTGTCTACAATTACGATTCCTCATTCTTACTATCAGGTGTCTTGAGGACTTTCAAAATTCTATAATCTTGGGGGGAGACTATTCTGCCTCTAGTACATGAACACTTGTTCCATTCGTGAGATTGGGAAAAATTTCATGAAGAATTTGTTCCACTATATCTTCTAGACTTCTTTCCTTCTCCTCCCCTTCAGGGATTCCAATAATTCGGACATTGGAACATTTCATGGTGTCATTTATTTCCCTAATTCTGTTTTCATGGCTTCTAAGCTGTTTTTTCCAGGCTTCCTCTTGATCCTTTCTCTCTGTTTTTACTCCAGATGACTAATTCTATCTTCTGTCTCAGTTACCCTAGCTTTTAGAGAATTTAGATTAGAATGGAACTCATTGAGAACATTATGAACATCATCTCTGGTGGCTTTCAGTTATGCCCTGATCAATTCCATTTTGTCATCCATGGCTTTCTCCAACTTAGCTATTGCCAGAATAATTGTTAGTCTGTATTCCCTTTCTGACATATTGTCTTTGTCCATAGCCATTAGCTCTGTTGCAGAAGGCACAGCCTCTGAATTTTTCTTCTGTTGGGCATTCCTCCTCCTAGTTATTTTGGTGAGAGATGGCTGAACGGATGTAGCTGAATGTATCAGACTGTGGTGCACCCTGGAACGCTTCTGAGCAATCAAGAGTCCCCCCACAAATGAAAGACAAAAGAAAGAGAGAAAAAAGAAAAAGAGGGGGGGGGAGAGAGAGAGAGAGAGAGAGAGAGACAGAAAAAAAAAGAAAGATAAAATAAAAGAGAAGGCCCAGCCCAAATGGGCCCCAAGGTAAGATTTACAAAGTATACAAACAAAAACAGGCAAACAAAAAGACTGATGAAAGTAGATGACAAGAGAGAGGAAAAAAAAATATATGTATATATATATACACACACATATATAATATATAATATATAAAATATTATTATATATCATATATAAATATATATGTATATATTGTATATGTATATATATATATATATAAAAGCAAAACACATAGCCTTTTTGCAATATTCAATAATTTTTAATTTTGAAAAGTTTTTTTTCTGATGCAAAAGAAGAAAAAACCCTGAGTTTGGAATATTTTATTGTCTGTGATGACATTATAATGCCTTTCTGATTATTTTGAACTATAAATTTTGATGTCTAGACATGATGAACCATTTCTAAAAAAATGACTTAACTGTTCACACAAATTAGTTTTGTGTGAATCTGATTTAATATTAGATACAAATGTATACAATACTTAATGTTTCTTCTGACATTTCTTGCAATATGTAGATATAAAACATGAAACTGACAGTAGCTCCATAATTTGCATACACTTCAAAACACCTGTTTCATAATTCTATCTCTGTTCCTTCAATTACAACTAATCTGAAAACTGTCTTATTAAAGATTGGTTAGTATGGAGCTTCATATAAAATAGTGCTCTTCATCAAATGTGACAATATTTAAATTTAACATTTACTTCTAGGACTGTTGCTACTTAGTTTACATTGCCATAGCAGTTTTCAAAACCGAGATCCTAAAATCCCTCATAATTCTTTTATGACATATCAATATGCTATGCTCTGCTCCACACAACACTGTTGCAATCTCATAGATTATATTCCCTTCCTTGTACCTTCATCCCTGTGACCCACTCATTCCATAACTGGAAGCCCGTTCGTCCCAATCTCCTTCACACATTCTTCCCCTCCTGCCTGTTTCCTTCTCCTCAGGTAACCCCCAGTATGGTCTACCTATTCATGGGTCTTTCTGCTTTTTCTTTTTTTTTTTTTTTTGCTTTCTGTTTTAGATTCTACACATAAATGAAATCATATGATATTTGTCTTTCTCTGGACTTACTTCACCTCACATAATACCCTACTGGTCCATCCATGTTGTCCCAAATGGCTCGACTTCATTCTTCTTATGGCTGAGTAAAATTTCATTGTATATATGGACATTGTCTTTACAGGATTAGGAGCTTATATCTGCTATGGTATTCCAAGTCTGTTTGGGATCTTGAAGAAAAAGTCATACTAATTGCTCTCAGCCATATTTCCTGTGGGGTTAGTGTGTATAGAATGTTATCTAGTGAACATCGTACAAGAACAGTTAGTGTAACTGGGAAAGAAGAAATTCAGAAAGTGGGAAAATAAACAATAATAAATTCTGAAGGATATCAAATAGTATCCTACTGAAAATATCACAGAAGATCTTAGCTCAAAAATGTATGTACTTGTGTTGACACAAATATGCCTCAGGTTTCTGACCCTCAGGCATATTTGTGTCATATGTCCCTGACCCATGCACACAAGCCGGGAGGGTCAGGGTGAGGTTCAGGATGGTTGTCCTGGCAGCTCACCGCTCATCCACAGGATGATCACATTCCTTCTGGAGCTGGTTGTGCCCCACTGAGGCTGTTGGCACAGGACGGGACTCAGTCCAGAGCACTCAGCTGCACGTTGCTGTGCATTACTGCCCTGAGTTCCCTTGCACCTGCCTCTGACAACAGCTCAGAGCCTCTGCTGGGGTTGCTCCCTGCTCTGGCTACATACGTGCCCAGACAGAGAGGTTTGTGTCCGGGCCTGAACCACTGTGGGAGGAGCATGTGTATTTTGATAACAGTAATAAACTCCCACATCATCAGCCTCCACCCTGCTGATTCTCAGGGTGAAATCTGTCCCTGATCCGCTGCCACTGAACCTGTCTGGGACCCCAGTGAAACGGTTGGAAACCTTGTAGATTAGGCCCTGTGGGGACTGGCCTGGCTTCTGCAGGTACCAATGCAAATAGGTATTTCCATCACTGTGTACGAGGCTCTGACTGGCCTTGCAGGAGATGGAGGCTGGCTCTCTGGGGGTGACGGGCAGCAAGAGTGGGGTTTGAGTCAGCACGACCTCCCCACCAGATCCTAAAATAATGAGAGACAAATACAGATTATAGAGCAACATTATAAGCCATTTTTATGATTTTAAATTTCATTTATATGAGGCTAAATCATATTTTGTAATTTGATTCCTACCCTAAATATATCCAATCTCCATGGATAACCAAAGAGTTTCAGGGCACAGAATGGCCACAAGTTTTTTTTTTTTTTTTTTTTTTTTCAGCATCTCACTAAAGCACTGTTCTATGTTCCCTTTAATTTCTCATTTTTTCACAGATCTTAAAATTAAATAACCCTTGCTGGAGGGCAATCTCACCTCTGGACAGAGCACACATAGGGACTAACAGCACCCAGACAGCTCACCCTCCCCACCCCAATCTCCTTCCTCATCCTCCCTGTGATCTTACCTGGGACCCATAGCATCAGCAGCCCCAGGAGCTGAGAAGAGAACCTCATTTTGAGAAGCTGAACTGGTGAGTCCTCATAAGTAAACATAAGCTCTGAGCTGACTTTTATCTCAGACTTCTAAGGCAAGGTCCTCCCCAGGGGACAATATGCAAATTCTGTGGTGCCTGTGGCAGAGTGGAAAGCGCCAAAGTCAGGGTACTGGTCCCTCTCCTGGGAGAGCAGTAACTTAAAATGTCTTCTGTGTTTGGAAGAAACCTAACAGAGACAAATTCCTTACTGCTTGTGTGGGAAGCAGCATCTCCCTGCAATAATCAGGATCTGTGGCAGGACACAGTGCTCATAGCCCTGCCTTCTGAGAAAGCTCCAGAGACTTTGATGATACAGGTATACATGTCAGAGTCCATGTCTGGCAGGTGAATGGCCATTCCTGTGAGCTAATGTCTAGAAGGAAACAGGTCGCACTCCCACTCCAGCTGACTGGCCAGTGATCTCCAGACCCCAGGATGAACTATAGCCTCTGGGATGTGCTCTTTCCAGGTTAATGGCTTTAGACAATTTAATAATGATTTTAAGTGAATTAAAGTAACCCAGGACCAGGTGAATTATCTACTCTTTGAGAAGATGAAAGTGAGAGGGACTTGACAGGTAGAAAGGAATCTCTCACTTACAGGAGGAGAACTCATAGTCCTGCAGAAGAGAATAGGAGATAAGACAGAATTTTATGCTTCAGGCAGTGAGTTTGAAATTTGTGGTAACCGTTTGTTACAATGTATTGTGTATCCTGTCATACTTCTGTCTCCCTCCCCAGAGAAACTGATAGATGGATAGGTGGATAGTAGGCAAGACAAACAGATGATAGACACATACTCACCATATGATGCATATTAGATAAGATAGACACACTCATACACATACCATATCAAACAAAGAGATTTCTTAAGTCAACATTGCCTAAGAGGATGGACAGAATGAATAATGTTTCCCATTTCCCACACAGAGGCTTCCTCATCATGTGTATTCAGTTTCTGTCAGGGGGTCTGGTTCCTTGTTAGCTCTATGTGAGAAGTTGTTGTCTCTCACTTGGCTTTTATGTTCAGCATCCACAGCTCTGAGTCTATAGTTGAAAATGAGATTCTGTAGGTGAGAATAACAAGGACTGGGATAAAATTTCTAATAATTTAGCATCACCCATACCTATCATGAATATTTTCTGAGGTCTTTGGTGAACCACAGACACTGTGAAACACAGTGCGGGGTCAGAGCTGCCCCAGGCATCAGTTTACCAACCATCCTTCATTAAAGGATGATGATTCTGCCTGTGTCAGCCTGATGTAGGTGTTAGTCAATCGTTGGTGAGATTTGTGTCAACCTCAAAGTACTTCACAACTCAAGTCACTGTCAGGAAAAAGAATCCTGGAGAACCTGAAGGAATAGAATTTGTAGTTCTGTTAGATCTCAGGTAATTCAAATCCAAGGTCATACTGAATTGAAGAGTTACAGAATGCATGCAACTCCAGGCAAGGTTACACAACCGAGGTCTGAGTATCTCCTAGGAAATCCCCGTAGAGTGAGATTTTGTACCATAGTTGGAAGAATTATTATGTAAAAATGATACTGAAAGTAAACCCTGAACTCTATGGAGGGACTTGGGTGCTGATGAAAAGTTGTGATAGAACTAGGATTGATAGCCCATGTCCCGTATGTAACTAAGTGTCATTTTATTTACTCTTCCATGTGTTTTCTCCCTTGATCTTTTCTTAGAGTGTTAGCCAATGCAATCCTGAATCTTACTCTTGAACATGCCGGCCCAACTCATGAATCCTCCTAGTGAGTGATTCAGAAAGCTTACCTACTAATATGAGAAAAATCAGGAAAAAACAAAAGGAAAATATAAGATAATATTATAAATCTCAAGATGAGTTTGAAAACTATTAATTACACATGTTAAATTAAGAATCATAGTATCTAACACTGTGTCAAATGTAATAAAAAAATCAGAATCACATTACCCATTTTCATGTGTGAAACCTCAATGTGTGGAAATTTGGCTGAAAATTATTCATCCATCATGTTTATTTACTGTGTATCAGTTTTGAAACTATTTTTTGTATAATGTATTCCTAAGAGTGCTTGAACTTCAAAAACATTACTATTTCCTACAAAACTTAACATGAAAACTTTAAAAGTCTCCTTTTGTGTTTGGTTGTTTATCTCATAATTTCTTGCCCCGAAATACTGAAAAAATGCAAAACCTTCTAAAAGTTCTGTATTTTTAATTTATTTTTATTTTTTTTCATTTATTTATTTTCAACATAACAGTATCATTATTTTTTCACTACACCCAGTGCTCCATGTAATCTGTGCCCTCTATAATACCCACCACCTGCTACCCCGGCCTCCCACCCCACCCCGCCACTTCAAACCCCTCAGATTGTTTTCAGAGTCCATAGTCTCTCATGATTCACCTCCCCTTCCAATTTACCCCAATCCCCTTCTCTCTAACTCCCCATGTCCTCCATGCTTTTTGTTATGCTCCACAAATAAGTGAAACCATATGATAATTGACTCTCTCTGCTTGACTTATTTCACTCAGCATAATCTCTTCCAGTCCCGTCCATGTTGCTACAAAAGTTGGGTATTCATCCTTCCTGATGGAGGCATAATACTCCATACTGTATATGGACCACATCTTCCTTATCCATTCATCTGTTGAAGGGCATCTTGGTTCTTTCCACAGTTTGGCGACCATGGCCATTGCTGCTATAAACATTGGGGGTACAGATGGCCCTTCTTTTCACTACATCTGTATCTTTGGGGTAAATACCCAGGGGTGCAATTGCAGGGTCATAGGGAAGTTCTATTTTTAATTTCTTGAGGAATCTCCACACTGTTCTCCAAAGTGGTTGCACCAACTTGCATTCCCACCAACAGTGTAAGAGGGTTCCCCTTTCTCCACATCCTCTCCAACACATGTTGTTTCCTGTCTTACTAATTTTGGCCATTCTAGCTGGTATAAATTGATATCTCAATGTAGTTTTAATTTGAATCTAAAAGTTCTTTTTTTAACAGAGAAGGCTTTGGAATTTTCCTCTGCTACCTGTAGACTGAAGAAAGACTGTTCATATTTCCTAAGAGGAGTCTATATCTCCTGTGTATGGAGGAACTTTGTTGTACCCTGGACAATAAAATGACTTCATCAGTGTTGGTCACTGCACACCACACAGAAATCATTGGCATCTGTAAGGGATATAAGAAGAACCCCCATGAGGTCCAGGTGGGGAACAGGACTCTGAGAGTCTCTCTAATCCTGACCACCATCACCTCATTGAGCAAGGACTTATGCAGGTGGATTTTGTCTCTTGGCCAGGGAACGTCCCTTTGGAATCCATAAAAGTGGAAGCCAGTGCATCATTTGTGTCTCTTGGGTCAGTTCTCTTGCTGATTTGTTTATGTGAGTCCATTTATTCTGGGGATAGGGTGTGTGGGTGGGGAGTGCAATGCTGTTATCCATTCTGTAGAACTTGATCTATACATTTTCTCAAGCCAGACAGCACAAACTTACAATGCTTTGGTGAAGTTGAGAGACAAGAGACCTGTGTCCTGACTGAGCCAAAACGCAAGTCCTCAGTGCCACAGCAGAAGGAGTGTCCCCAACAGGAAGTGTTGGGTAGATTTTTGGGACCCGTGACTGAAATGGATAACCTTTTTTAAAGAATCTGCAAATATTCACCCACTAGAGGATGAACTCACAGAGAATAGTTTTGGCTCCAGGCGACTCCCATATATATGTGAATCTGTTGATCTTCTGACTTTAAGTTATTTGAAAGCCCTGATACCCATATACATAATCTGAATTCCTTCCCAATATTGTCATTTCTTTTCTTTGCACTTTTTGGAATAACTAATAGAGAACTAAATTTTCTATTGCTGAGATTCACATCAGTCCTGTGAAGAAATGGGAGCAATGTCTTATGTCGGCTGTGAAGATTATTCTTATATTGATGCTAATCCTTGGACAGGGCCCAGTCACTACACTCTAATTGGGGAAGTGAGACAGAAGTTCCCTTTGACCACAGGCCTCCTCATAATCCCTCATTTTAATAAACTCTTAACTCTGTGTAGCAGTTTGCATCCCCCACCAAAAGTGTCTCCTGTGAGGGATGAAACTTCTGTCCTGAGGATTCTCAAGGAGTCCTATAGCTTTCTTGTCAGTTAAAAAATATTCTTCCACTCCTTTAATTTGAGATAGATTGTTTGTTTGTGTGTTTGCTTTTTCTCTGTGGACAGCTTGTTCCCTTGTCTCTTCCACCAGAGCACTGTCTTTCCCTATGTGTCCTTCTAACAGAGAGCTCTCTCATCAGGGCAGAGAGATCACATTCAGAGCTCAAGCCTTAAGCCCCGAGTTCCTTAGGGAAAATAAGAAGCAAGATTTTCTCCATACATCTATGGGAAAACCTTAAGGTCTTTCCTTTGAGAACTGGCCTTCCCCTGAGTCAATGTGTTTGAGAGTAGGAACTGACTTGGGTCTAGGAACTGAGTCAGAAGCTGTGACTTTAAGCTTCAGCAACCCTGAGCTAGAGTTTTCCAGTTAGAGAGACAAAATATCTGAGGGTCAGCACGTTGATTTAAATTCTCATAACATGTGTTCAATTATCTACTGCCACATTCTCCTTTTCTGACATCATTTTTGTCCCTGTGCATTTTGGAAAATGGACAGCTTCTGCCTATGCAGGTTATTCTGGCCATGTGGTATGTGCTATTCTCTAACGTCACTGGTCACAGGCATTGTTCCCAGGAAAGCAGACTCACATCGAGTATAGCATGTGTGACACTGGCTGGGGAATGTTCTTGACATCACCATCTGTGGAAGGAGAATGCAGGATTGTGCAGAGGGGGAGTGGAGCTCGGATACAGTAGGACAAAAGGCTAAGCCAGCCCCCCAGGGGGTGAAGCCCTGTGGTTGCCCTCTAGAGTGGACCTGACTGGGGACACATGGGTCAGATCCTTACCTGGGATATCATCGCTTCCTCTCCTGCTGTACCTTCATGCAGGCATGATGCACCTGCAGAGGCACAGGCCTTTTCATCATGGTTCCTCCTTTCTCCTCAGATTCCCTCACTTTCACCTTTATTTTTGTTCTTTATGGAATGTATGGAGAGTCTATCAGACTATTTTTGTCATCACTCTGGGACTCTGGTTTTTTATTAGAGGAGTTTTTAAAGTTTGTGACAGGAAAGAAAAAGGACTTTAGCTTTGTTCAGGGAAGACCTCAAATCTGGGTCTATATCCATTCCATGTGTATGTTTAGGGAGGAGACTGATGTCTCCGCACATTGTGGAGAATGTGTCCCCAGTGTCGCAGACCCTGAGCACAAGGAGCCACCTGGAGATGGAGAAGCTCCAGTGCACAGAAGCCAGGTGGCGGTCCCTGACCAGCTGTGTGGAGGACACTTTCAAGATGGAGTTTCCTCAGGGGCACAGCCTCCTGGCTCTGGGTCTGCTCTCAGTGGCTTGTGTCCACACGTCATCCTCCAGAGCAACTGCCTATGACTCTGCAGGGTGGCATGGAGACCCCTGCTTGATAAGGACTAGCCCATCAGGAGTGTCATCATCTAATGGGAGTGAAGACAGGACCTCTGTCTCTGACCAGCTGTAGACACGGGGTTCCATGATTCCCTCCTCAGGTGTAATTAGTTTGCTAGAGCAGCTCACATCACTTAGATATACACCTACTTATGTTTCCCAGGTTATTAAAAAATATGATAAAGACTCAGATGAAGAGTTAGATGGAGAGATACACAGCAGGGATTGGGAGGATCCTGAGTGTAGTAGCTTCTGTCCCCATGGCATTGGGATGTGTCACCCTCTGCTTGTTGATGTGTTCACCAACCTGGGAGCTCTCTGAACCCTGCTCTATTTAGATCTTATGGAGGTTGTGCCAAAGAAAGAAATAGGCTTTGTTTATATTCAAATAATTACCTTCACACTTCATCATTCAGGCTTTACAGTCTAATTTCTTTGCGATGAGGAATAACGGCAGGAGGTTGAAATCTTATATTTGGGCACCTCTTTAAATACATTTCTGGTTTGCGGAAATGTTCTTGTGCCTCTAGGATTTTCCAAGCCTTGCTTCTAGGACGGTGCCAGCTTCATTCACAGCTGCTAGAATGGTGTGGGGAAGGGACTATCCTGTCTGTGTCCCAGTCATCTTGGCCAAGGTTTCCCTGTACAGGAAATGACTACATGTGTCTTCAAGCATATCCAATCCTGTGGCTGACATGGAAGAAGGAAGAACACATCTGTGTCCAGACCATGCAGTTTCTGCTCTAAGTGAATCTGCTTTGGTCCTCACCTTGCTGAGCGGCTCTTCATGTATCCCAGCCAGAGTGGACTGGTGAGGTGGGGCAGGTCGGATTTCAGAGCAAGTTGGGATCTCTGTCTCTGCTGCTGTGCTTTCTGCTGCTCTGTGCTCCACCTGAGAAGAGGAAGGTGGAAGGGAAATGATTCTCCCAGTGTCCTTGCCATGGAAGCTGGGATTGGGAGTCACAGAGGGTCTCATGATGATAGACATGTGCCTGAGAGACTCTTTCTCCAAGAAACTGATCCTTTATCCCAAAGTGCCTCCCCTGAAAATCCAAATAGATACACACATTCGTGTGGATTATATTAAGTCCTGTATTTGTGTTCACTTTTGCATAGCTAATGAAATCACAGATTGTCCAAATGGGAAATTGAATTTTAGTAATGGAGACAAACATAGAGCAAACATTTTTTAAGGAAAATTTATTGCGTTGGCAATTAGAAATAAATGGTAAGCTGAACGTGGGTATGAGAGGACATGTATTGTTACCTACCAGGGTCCATGCACCATACAGACCCAATGATAGTAAAACTTTGCTAAGAGAAAACAAGGAGACCCGAATAAATAGAGAAATATTATGCTTTCATGCATCCAAAGACTCAATATGTCTGTCTCAAGAAATTGATCCTTAGTTTCAATGTACTTCCAATAAATACCCAGTTACTCTTTTTGCACATTATAAAACGTATAGGGAATTCTAAGCTAAAAAGAACCAAGACAATTCTGAAAAAGAACAATGTTGAGAGAATACCCTATTGACTAATAAGACTTATTTAAATACACATGGGGCTCCTGAGTGGCTCAGTTGGTTATGCATCTGCCTTTTTACTCAGGTCCTGGGAAGGAGAACTGGGTCTGGCTCCCTGCTCAGTGGGGAGTCTACTTCTCCCTCTGCCCCTCCCCTGCCAGCTCATGTTCACTCACTCTCAAATAAATAAATGAAATCTCTTTTTGAAAAGATATATTTATAGTCACAGTAGTATGCAACAAAGATATAAGAGAGACCAGGGGAATGAAACATAGTCCATGAACAGACATATATCTCTGGGGACACTTAATTTGTGACGCATGACTCCTAGGACAATTAACAAAGGAATGTTCTTTCTAATGTAGTGGGATGGTTCAAGTGGACATTCATACCAAAAGGGAAATGAAATCTGATCCCCTACTCTGTATCATGTCCAAGAACCCAATCCAGCTAGATTATAGAACTAAAGTACAGTGATAAACTTAGAAAAATAGTAAGTAGTAATGTATTCATCAATTTGAGGTATGAAATGGCTTTTCAGATAAGACATGAAGAGTACTCCATATGAAAGATTGGTAATTTGGGCAGCATCGAAATTATCACAGGTTTCAAAACTACTACTCAGATAAAGCACAGAGAGGATAAAGATGTTTGCAAAACCCATAATTGAAGCAGCCATTCCATTCTAGATCAATAACTGGTTGTTTCCAGTTTGGAGTTGTCATAAGCAAGGCTGTCATGTCATTCCTTGAGCACACACACTCTCAATTCTGTTGGGTATATCAGAGTTAAAAAGTACTGAGTCCCAGGGTGTATGTATATTCCTCATTTGTAGATGACCACAAACAGCTTTCTGACATGAATGTGCCAATACACATTTCAGCAGCATGAAACGTGAAATGTCCACTAGCTTTTCAGCCTCACTACAACTTAACCTTGGTGGTTAGCTCAACTTTGGCTCATGTGGTTGTGCCATAGCAACAACACAGTGAGATTTTCATGGGCAGTTCCTGCATTACTGATCAAATTTACCCCCTTTGTATGCAATTACTTACCATCTTTGCACAAATAATTCCATATTGTGGCTTCCCCCCCTTAATTGTACTAGTCATTTCTCTAGGCTTATTAGAAGCTATTTGATGATTATATATGTTGCAGATATCTGGGGCTTCCCTGGTTAGATCTGTGTCCTAACTGAGGCAGATCTCCCTCCAGAGCACTGACCCAGGCACTGACATGGGCTCTGGACAGCAGGGTGGGCTGCAAAGGACCATCTGGGCTTTCAGTGCCTGAGACCATTTGCTTCCTCTTCTCTGCCCTTGACAACCCATTTCCAGATGGTGATGGCAGAGGTTGCTGAAGGCTCAGTCTAAGGGAAGAATTTCTCTCCTGTGTCCTCCTGCCTTACCTATCACTTAAACTCCTCTATATGGTGTTTGGCACAAGCCCATTGAGAAGAAAACAGAAGCCATTCAACTCTTGCTTTTCCAACCTTTATGTACATTTCAAGGAAGCAGTTTTATCACTGCTACTCCAACTTCCACATAAATGGTCATCACATCAGGAGTTAGAGCTTACTGACAGTCAGACATTATCCACCCAAAGGTCCTGATATTATCAGAGAAGTCCCTGAGTCACCCCATTAGGGCTGGGGACAAAGCTACATTACCTTTGGAAGTGTGAAATTGATCCTGTTCACTTAACTTCCCCTTGTCTCAGTTTCCATGTCTTTGAAACTGTGACAACAATGGTTCTGTTTGCAGTGGAAACAAAAGTAAGGTATTTGGCACTGTATCAAACATATAACATATATTAGTTTTTATTTTATTATTATCACTACTATTATGTCACAAGACTTCCATACTATTCCTATGAGTGAAAAAATTAATTGTAATGTATTTATGTAATAGTGCACTATTCAGCAGGAAAAGAATGAATTATGGCCACACCAACAACAGAGATGAAGTTCAAAGAACACGTTGATCCAAAGAAGCAAGACATCAAAAAAGTATATACTGTATAATTCCACTATATGAAGTTCAAAAACAGAGAATATCTGCTCAATGTGGATAGAAAACAGAAGATGGGTGGCCTCTCGTGGTATGTGTGTGGGGAATGGGCATGGAATTGACAGGGAAGGTGACTGAGGGAGGTTTTGGGATGCTAGAGACAGTCTCTGTCTTGACCTGCTTTTAGTTGTACTAATTTTTTTTTTAATGAATATAGTTAAATAATGGGTAGAAATTATGGAGTCAAAATAACAGATTCTTTTTCCATCTTCTTCCTTTATAACCACTGGCATGTCAAATAACATAAACTCCGAGAACTCCTGATCTCTCATCTCTAGAGGATTATTGTGAGATGAATTGCGCGAGATGAATGAGTCCTGCGTACAGTATTCGATACACAGTAAGTCCTCAAGATTTCACTCGATGGCAGTTGACAGAGTAGTTGTTGATGTTTATTAGTTTTATTAGTGGTAGCAGCATGACAGTAGTAGTGTCCAAAGTATTAGTACTAACGTTCGTAGTACTAGTATTTGCAATACTAGTATTAGTCATAGTATTATTATTAGTAGTAGTAGTAGTATTAGTAATAGTAGTGTTTGCTTGGATGCTTCTCCCTTTTTTTTGCCTACTTCTCAGAGTGTTTATCAGAGATAGGATCAAGGTCTATTCCATGGATGAATTCCGTTGCAGGTCTGCAAGAGAGATTTCATTTTAGAATTCCTGAGGTTTGGGATTTGTGTCATCAAGAAAGGAAGCTTTCAAAGGACAAAGTCCCTTGATCCTTGAGCCCTGCAAGCCCTTCCCCAAAGCAGCTTCTGCCGGGGTGATCAGACCCGGAACAGAACGCAGCTGCTGTAACTACCGGGAGCACTGGCCACTGCTCTCCTCACCATCCCCACCCAGCCCGGGGACGGTTTCTGCTCTGTGCTGTAACATGGTGGGAGGAAGGATATGAATCTGCTAGCAGTAATAACTGGCAGCATCCTCAGCCTCTACTGCACTGATTTTGAGGATGAATTCTCTGTCCAGCTGAATCACAGAGAACCGGTCTGGGACACCAGACTTGAGGTTTCAGCATCATAGGTGAGATGCTTAGGAGCCTGGTCTGGTTTCTGCTGATACCAGCTCAGATATTGCTGACACTCTCATTGGTCCTGCATGTGATGGACACGTCCTGTCTCAGGGACATAGAGCGGAAGGCCGGAGACTGGGTCAGCCCCATGTGCCCTTGGACAGCTGGGTTGGAAGCAAAACACAAAGTCACCATTGTTTACCAGGTTCAACTACATGTTGAATCCCAGAAGATTCTGGAAGCCCTGGTCCCCTAATCTGAGAACTCCTGGGATTCTGAGGGGAGGGGAGACCCCGGGTCAGGGATCCACAGGGAGGATCCCTGGGGAGATCCCACAGTCAGGAGGGCAGGACTCCCATCATCTTGAGGATGTCGCTATACTCCCCTTCTCACCTGGGAAGCAGGCCAGCAGAAGGCAGAGGCTTGGGTCAGGACTCCCATGTTTGATCTGAAGCCTAGTCTGAGGCTCTTTTTTGCCCCGAATGTCTGAGCAGCCTCTTCATGAAGATGCTGAAGAGCAGAGATGGGCTCTGGGGGAAACATGCAAATCACTGAGGGGTTGGGCAGGTCCGCGGCAGGTGCAGAACCAAAGGCTCTTGGGGGATCACACAGATGCAGGGTTCACGTCTTGTCCCAGAGGAGCTTCTCCACGCTGTTTGTCAGAAAAAAAATCGTCTCTATATTTTGTGATCCTTGTTTGTCCTCAGAGTCTAAGAGTTTGTGACTATAACATGGGGTCTTCCCCCTAAGAATGAGGAAAGAAAAGACGTTGATTCTCTAAGACCTAACCTTTCCTATGATTACACACTTTTGACTGTGGGTTACCCAGGACATCATGCTGTAGAAAGGCCTGGAAGGCTCCATCTTCATATCTTACCTTAAATAGATGCCGTGAGCCCTGGGGGAGAAGAGTGAAAGATCTGATGTCTGGGAAGCAAACTCCCTACCCCCATACAGATCCAGTGTTATCCTTAATACTATTACTTTTTTATTCTCATAAATGACCCTAAGTTGTGTGAAATGTATGTGGTGGAGCCTAAATTCTGCCTCCATCCTTAGTCTATGAACTGTTCTTACTTGAAAATTAGAAATGTGTATAAAAGTGTATTACATATCTTTATCTCATCTACCTTTGTGATTGAAAAGGTTTTATTCAGAACCCATCATATTACGATTACATCAGTAGGTCATCTGGGCTCACATGGGCTCCCAGGATCATCACCCGCTTGGTTCAAGATAAAATGTCCCAGAACTGTTCTTCCCAGAAGACATCTACAGAGTTGCCCAGGTGGGAAGTGGGTTATTGTGAATCACCTTCAATCCCAAGTACCTTGTGATTTTTTATTTGAGCTTTACATTGTAAGCCTGTGGGAGTCCTTGGAGTGAGAGGGATTTGTTTGTCTGATTTTTTCTTAGGTCAAAATCCACAGCACCTCAGATGTCTCCTTTCCCACTGGCAGCCTCTCAGGACCCACAGTTGCTCCCGTACAGTTTCTCAGATGGTGAATGTCCATGTCCCTGGGTCCAGACACAGCCCTTAAGGTGAATTCCCATCATAGTACACATCCAGCACTGGGGGATTAAACTTTACATTCCAGACTCAGAACGTTGGGGAAATCTGTCCTGTCTCTCAGTGGTTCTGGGGCCAAGAGGACCAGTGCTCTGTGTTCTGCCTTTCGCACATGAGTCAGAGGTTGTATCGTGCTCAACCTTCCCAATAATTCCCTGCACAAATGCGGAGCTCTCTTAACTATCTCCATGTGATTTAAAATCAGGCAAAAAGCAAACCACCATTTTATTCATATAAACTACCTAATGTTGAAGTATTTTTACCTTCTTGGCAATTCCTAATATTCTTGAAATGTACTATATCTGGTCACCATATTCTTATAATATAAGGGGAAGAAAATATTAAAATGTTATTTACATTTATGCATTTATGTGTATAGGTGACATTGATCTATTTATTCTTTTTCATGTTATCTTTTCATATCTTCATATCAACATTAACTTTTTATAAAAAATGTTGAAAGGTTATTCTCCATATGATCTAATCTAAAAGAAATAGTTCATGGGATTCAAACATATTTGTAAAGCCAATGTGTACCATACAGAACCATTCTTATTCATCCTGTGATGCACTTAAGGGGAAAAAACGGTATCTAAGAATAGGTAATACTTTCAGTTCTAAAATAAATAAGTCTAAGTCATAGGGATGTAAGGTACAGCATAGAAAATATAGCCAATGATATTTAATAAGTTTGTATGGTGACAAATGGTAATTCTTTATTTTTTATTTTTTAATTTTTTAAAAATTTATTTATTTTTTTCAGCGTAACAGTATTCATTGTTTTTGCACCGCACCCAGTGCTCCGTGCAATCCATGCCCTCTCTAATACCCACCACCTGGTTCCCCCAACCTCCCACCCCCCACCCATTCAAAACCCTCAGATTGTTTTTCAGAGTCCATAGTCTCTCATGGTTCAAATCCCCTTCCAATTTCCCTCAACTCCCTTCTCCTCTCCATCTCCCCATGTCCTCCATGCTATTTATTATGCTCCACAAATAAGTGAATCCATGTGATAATTGACTCTCTCTGCTTGACTTATTTCACTCAGCATAATTTCTTCCAGTCCCACCCATGTTGCTACAAAAGTTGGGTATTCATCCTTTCTGATGGAGGCATAATACTCCATAGTGTATATGGACCACATCTTCCTTATCCATTGGTCCATTGAAGGGCATCTTGGTTCTTTCCACAGTTTGGCGACCGTGGCCATTGCTGCTATAAACACTGGGGTACAGATGGTGCTTCTTTTCACTACATCTGTATCTTTGGGGTAAATACCCAGGGGGTGCAATTGCAGGGTCATAGGGAAGTTCTATTTTTAATTTCTTGAGGAATCTCCACACTGTTCTCCAAAGTGGTTGCACCAACTTGTATTCCCACCAACAGTGTCAGAGGGTTCCCCCTTCTCCACATCCTCTCCAACACATGTTGTTTCCTGTCTTGTTAATTTTGGCCATTCTATCTGGTGTAAGGTGGTATCTCAATGCGGTTTTAATTTGAATCTCCCTGATGGCTAGTGATGATGAACATTTTTTTCATGTGTCTGATAGTCATTTGTATGTCTTTATTGGAGAAGTGTCTGTCCATATCTTCTGCCCATTTTTTGATATGATTGTCTGTTTTGTGTGCGTTGAGTTTGAGGAGTTCATTATAGATCCTGGATATCAACCTTTTGTCTGTACTGTCATTTGCAAATATCTTCTCCCATTCCGTGGGTTGCCTCTTTGTTTTCTTGACTGTTTGTTTTGCTGTGCAGAAGCTTTTGATTTTGATGAAGTCCCAAAAGTTCATCTTCGCTTTTGTTTCCTTTGCCTTTGGAGACATATCTTGAAAAAATTTGCTGTGGCTGATATCGAAGAGATTACTGCCTATGTTCTCCTCTAAGGTTCTGATGGATTCCTGTCTCACGTTGAAGTCTTTTATCCATTTAATAAGTTTGAGTTTATCTTTGTGTATGGTATAAAAGAATGGTTGAGTTTCATTCTTGTACATATAGCTGTCCAGTTTTTCCAGCACCATTTATTGAAGAGACTATCTTTTTTCCACTGTATATTTTTTCCTGTTTTGTCGAAGATTAATTGACCATAGAGTTGAGGGTCCATATCTGTGCCCTCTATTTTGTTTTACTGGTCTATGTGTCTGTTTTTATGCCAGTACCATGCTGTCTTGGTGATCACAGCTTTGTAATAAATCTTGAAATCAGGTAACGTGATGCCACCAGTTTTATTTTTGTTTTTCAACATTTCCTTAGAGATAACCTTTTATTTCTCTTTGTTGTCTGATTGCTGTTGCTAGGACTTCTAAAACTATGTTGAACAAGAGTGGTGAGAGTGGGCATCCTTGTCGTTTTCCTGATCTCAATGGGAAGGCTGTAAGCTTCCCATTCCCATTCTCAAATATCATTGAGGATGATATTTGCTGTGGGTCTTTCATAGATAGATTTTATGAAGTTCAGGAATGTTCCCTCTATCCCTATACTTTGAAGCGTTTTAATCAGGAACGGATGTTGGATTTTGTCAAATGCTTTTTCTGCATCAATAGAGAGGACCATGTGGTTCTTCTCTCTTCTCTTATTAATTTGATTGATTTGCGAATGTTGAACCATCCTTGTAACTCAGGTATGAATCCCATCTGGTCATGGTGGATAATCTTTTGAATGTGCT
The DNA here is from genome assembly GCF_022355385.1 of Mustela nigripes. Lineage (NCBI taxonomy): Eukaryota > Metazoa > Chordata > Mammalia > Carnivora > Mustelidae > Mustela > Mustela nigripes. The sequence continues at coordinate 38,587,651 of NC_081563.1, read as the reverse complement.
GTTGGATCCTGTTTGCTAGGATCTTGTTGAGAATCTTAGCATCCATATTCAATAGGGATATTGGTCTGAAATTCTCCTTTTTGGTAGGGTCTTTGCCTGGTTTGGGGATCAAGGTAATGCTGGATTCATAGAAAGAGTCTGGAAATTTTCCTTCTGCTTCAATTTTTTGAAACAGCTTCAATAGAATAGGTGTTATTTCTTCTTTGAAAGTTTGTTAGAATTCCCCAGGGAATAAATCAGGTCCTGGGCTCTTGTGGGTTTTTGATCACTGCTTCAATCTCCTTACTAGATATCGGTCTATTCAGGTTGTCAATTTCTTCCTGGTTCAATTTTGGGAGTTTATAGTTTTCCAGGAATGAATCCATTTCATCTAGGTTGCTTAACTTATTGGCATATAACTGTTGATAATAACTTCTGATAATTGTTTCTACTTCCTTGGCATTCGTTGTGATCTCTCCCTTTTCATTCATAATTTTATGAACTTGGGCTTTCTCTCTTTTCTTTTGGAGTAGTGTGGCCAACGGTTTATTGATCTTATTGATTCTTTCAAAAATCCAGCTTCTAGTTTCATTATACATTCTACTGTATCTCTGGTTTCTACCTCATTGATCTCAGCTCTAATCTTGATTATTTACCTTCTTATGTGTGGGGTTGGTTTGATTTGTTGTTGATTCTCCAATTCTTTAAGGTGTAGAGACAGCTGGTGTGTTCTGGATTTTTCAATTTTTTTGAGGGATGCTTGGATGGCTATGTATTTCCCCCTTAGGACCGCCTTTGCTGTATTCCATAGGTTTTGGACCGAAGTGTCTTCATTCTCATTGATTTTCATGAATTGTTTAAGTTCTTCTTTGATCTCCTGGTTGATCCAAGCATTCTTAAACAAGGTGGTCTTTAGCTTCCAGGTGTTTGAGTTCCTTCTGAACTTTTCCTTGTGATTGAGCTCCAGTTTCAAAGCATTGTGATCTGAGAAAGTGCAGGGAACAATCTCAATCTTTTGGTATCAGTTGAGTCCTGATTTGTGATGCAGTATGTGGTCTATTCCATGTGCACTTGAGAAGGCTCCATGTGCACTTGAGAAGAATGAGTATTCTGTTGTTTTAGGGTGGAATGTTCTGTATATATCTATGAGGTCTATCTGGCCCAATGTGTCATTCAATGCTCTTGTTTCTTTATTGATTTTCTGCTTGGATGATCTGTTACTGAGAGAGGTGTGTTAAGGTCTCCTATTATTAATGTATTCATATCAATATAATTCTTTATCTTGATTAGCAGTTCTCTTATGTAATTGGCTGCTCCCATATTGGGGGCTTGGATATTTACAATTGTTAGATCATCTTGGTGGATAGTCCCTTTAAGAATTCTGTAGTGTCCTTCTGTATCTCTGACTACAGTCTTTAGTTTAAAATCTAATTTGTCTCATATGGGAATCGCTACCCTGGCCTTCTTTTGAGGCCCATTGGCATGAAAGATGCTTCTCCATCCCTTCACTTTCAGTCTGGGTGTATCTTTAGGTTCAAAATGGGTCTCTTGTAGACAACATATGGATGGGTCCTGTCATTTTATCCAATCTGCAACCCTGTGCCATTTTATGGGTGCATTTAGGCCATTCACATTGAGAGTGATTATTGATAGATACGTTTTTATTGGCATCATGTTACCTTTGAAGTCTTTCTTTCTGTAGATTGTCTCTATATTTTTGTTCAATGCTATTAATAGGATTTTTCCTCTTTTATGAAACCCTCCTTAATATTTCCTACAGTGTTGGCTTGGTGGTTGCATAGTCTTTTAAGCCTTGCCAACAAATGGTAATTCTTAACATGGTGAACATAGCATAAGGTATAGAAATGTTCAATCACTACATTGTATACCTGAAACTAATGTTGCATATTAACCATAAATAAATAATAAATATATGAAATAGGTAATAGATTTCTGCTCTTTCTGTGGCTGTTGCAGTTCTACAACCTTGTTCTTAAATGTTGCTTTTACTTTTATTTGTCTATTAAGCTTCCATAGAAGTTTTAAAATCAACTTGCTCCTAATAGGTTAAGAAAATTAAAAAAATAAATGACTAAATTATGTCTCCATCAAAGACAGTATTTTGTCTTTCTCTTTGTTTTCTATGATACTCAAAACCTATGGAATTGTACAGGGCTTTAGGAACCAAGGAAATAAATCAGGGCCCCTTCCTTATAGATGTCATACAATGCTAGATCCATATCCCTGATCAGGGCCCTGGGTAGGTTGTTTTACTGATGTGTTGACATTAAAAATCAGCAGTGATGGGTTACCTCAGTGGCTCGTTCAGTTAAGTGTCAGACTCTTGATTTCAGCTCAGGTCATGATCTCAGGGACGTGATATCAAGCTCTGCATTGGGCTCTGCATGGAGTGTGGAGACTGCTTAAGATTCTCTCTCCTTCACTCCCTCTGCCCTTCTCCCTGGCCCACCACCAGAATTTTTAATTTTATCACTAATCTGAATTAATAATTCTATTAGTGCACTTGTCAACCTTAAACAAAGAACAACCAGTTATTTTACTAGCAAAATAAGCTTACTTGAGAAAAGGAGAAGCATTGCAATTCCAGACAAACCAAACTATGGCAAACTGTTGCCTATTCTGAAGAGGCAAAAGGAAGGTCTGCTTTTATTATGCATTAATAGGAGATTGGGGAGGATTGTTTTGAAAAAAATGTTCACTGGATAAAAACAGTTTGAGGTTGTGGTAGTTTCTCATTGGCTGCAAGCAGTGGTTGTTGCTTGCGGGGAGAGATTATCCTTCTTTTTCTTAAAAGCAGGAAGTGAATTCCTATGTGAAAAATGTCCTCCCTTGTCGAGATAATTCTTACATTTCTTCTTCCCAATTGGTTATGCAGACTCTAACCATGGAATGGTACGTGTAGGAGAACTTCCCAGCTTAGATGAGGTTTCCTTTACTCTTTTTTATCCAACAAAGTCAATATTGTTTGTCAAGGATAATAACGACAGGGCAGGTGCGTCTATGACTACCATTGGTAGCACCCTTCTGTTAACAAGCATGTAATAGCTGTGTTCTTCTCCATGGCAGCAGGGCATTACCGTTCTTATTGCCATGTGCTTGTTGCCATGTCACTTCTTTAAAGAGTCACATGGAAACCTGAATATAGAATATCATCTTTGTCATGATTAGGAGATATCATATTTCCCCCTCCCTTTTTTGTTTGAAGCTATTCTTCAATGAAGGTCATGATCAGAGTTCCTATTTGAGGGCTCTGAGCAATAGGGATGAAATCAAGAGATACTTGTTAAGAAGCAGAGGCTGGGGACTCAGGAGTGCTCTGTACAGTAGCTGGGTTTGTGTACTGCACAAATGTGCCCAGCTGATGAAATTAATAGGGCTGAAATGATATGTTTCCTCTCAGAAGGCTGAGTATTGTCCTTTATGTCTCACTTGAGGACAAGTGATATTACCCATGAATTGATTTTTCAGTCAGTCTGTTTTATGTTTGTTGATTAGTAGTTTCATTTAGTTGTTATTTTCTCTGTAAATTACAAGAGCTGTGACCTATGTTATGATAGTATTAATAGATTTCACCATAAAATAAAAAAAAGTTTGGATAATGTCTTATAACTGGAATTCATGACAGGAATGTGGACATAGAGATAATGGGGCTTTCATGGGATGGGCTTTCAATGGCTTATAGGAAAAAATAACTCCATTCAAACCTCCACTGAGTGAGAAAACATATATTCAGATAAGTATACCAATTGGTGTATGATATAGAAACAAAGATTGTAAGGAAAATTGCTCAAGCCAGGTTAGTACTGTATCTGATCCCGGACACTAGTTTTTTATGTGGAGTTACTGGAGTCATATTAATCCATTTAATTCATAAGATAATTGCATAAACACATCAAAAAATGTATCTACATGTATTCATATTATACATATATACATATATATGCATATGGACATACATTCACATATATAATTTATTTACTTTAGATTTAATGAAATTTAATAAGTCTGAATTATCTACAGAATTTGTCACCATTACTCTAAGTAATCTTAGTTAGATGTTTCTACAATGGCATGAATTTTACACTTTTATTTCAAATATTTCAAGAAAACATTTCTTTGTTTTGTATCTTCTTATGAATGGATTTCCAAGTATTCCTTTATATGCCATTGTGTTTAATAAAACCTGTCAATTTCTATGCAAAGATGTGTAAAAACTGCATTAGTCAGATTTTACAAACTGCTTTAACAAACCAGTCAAGAACTCAGTGGCTTGCCATACTAAGCATTTGTTCCTATAGTCATGGATGTTCATGTTGACAATAATTAGGTTAATGCACACAGGGCTCAGTTGTGTGGTTCTTCTGCAGGGAGATGAATGGTTCTCCAGTCTATGGACTGTGGTTGATCTGGGGCCAGTGAGAGTGTGGAGACTACCCATGGCACATCATTCTTACGGCAAGCTGTAGGAGGGTGATAGAAGCCATGAAACAAACAAATCCAAGTCCAGTTATTCTGACAGAATTGCATACAATTTTGATTTATTCTTACTGTGGCCTTTGTAATTCTTTAAATTTGTACAAATCATTATTCTATTTATTTTTTAGGTTATGTGGTCATGTTGTTTCCAAATAATTATATTTTTCCATATTTGCAGTCTAAAAAGAAGTTTGTAATCATATTTGTATGAATTGAGAAAGTAAGGGGCTCCTGGGTGCTCAATGTGTTAAAGCCTCTGCCTGTGGCTCAGGTCATGATCCCATGGTCCTGGGATCAAGCCTGCATCGGGCTCTCTGCTCAGCAGGGAGCCTGCCTCCTCCTCTCTCTCTGCCTACCTCTTTGCCCACTTGTGGTCTCTGTCTGTCAAACAAATAAAATAAAATCTTAAAAAAAATAGAAAATAAATTTGGAGGGTTTTTTGACTTGTGGCCTTAATTCAACAGGTAGCTGTCAATAGAAATGTCTTAAATGAAAATAGGAAATTAAAGAAATACTAGTTTAGGGGAAGTAAAAATGCTGTACAACAGAGCATTTTAAACCTTACACAGCTCTCCTGCCATCTTGTTAAAATGGAGAGCCATGTGAGTAGGTATCAGTTGCAAACAGCTATTTCGCATGTGTCACAAGCTTTCAGGGTTCTGTTGATGCTCTCGTTTATAAGGAATTTAAAGCAACAAGGTATTCTTTTATTATTTTTTTTTTAATTTTTTATTTTTTATAAACATATATTTTTATCCCCAGGGGTACAGGTCTGTGAATCACCAGGTTTACACACTTCACAGCACTCACCAAATCACATACCCTCCCCAATGTCCATAATCCCACCCCCTTCTCCCAAACCCCCTCCCCCCGGCAACCCTCATATTTATTTATTTGATAGAGATTACAAGTAGTCAGAGAGGCAGGCCCAGAGAGAGGAGGAAGCAGGCTCCCACCAAGCAGAGAGCCCAATGTGGGGCTCAATCCCAGGACCCTGAGGTCATGACCTGAACCGAAGGCAGAGGCTTTAACCCACTGAGCCATCCAGGCACCCCAGCAACAAGGTATTCTTATATTAAGAAAAAACAATGCTTCATCCACATTTAGTTTCTTATTTTTAATTACAAAAGTTCTTCATTGTCAAGTTATTTCTATATACATGACACAATTTCCTCACTCTTCTGTTCCCTCAGTCACTTAACAAAATCTTCTTGTTATGACCTAATGATGGTAGCTAGAAGCATATTCAAACATATTCAAGCATATTCAGGGCCTTCCCCTAACTGGCCAACTTCTGAGAGATGTGAAAACAGTGACCATCCCAGGCTGTCTTCTGTCAACTCCCCGTCACCACCGTCACTTCTGGAAGCACATTTCCCAAAGCCCCCTTTCCTCTATGGTTCCCTATGGAGTTGCTCACAAGGCACCTTATCCTAGATCTGGAGGTCAGAAGAGGAGGATTCAGTGCCTTCCATCAGCACCTGCAGGCAGGTGAGTGATAAGTGAGGGACCAGAGAATCACCTGGGGAGGGTCTGGGGGGGCTAGAGCATCAGCTGCTCCATCACTGGCCTTCCTAGACAGGCCTGAGGACCATGTGGTTAAGCAGCCACATGGCTGCTTAAATTTTCTGACTTATGGGGGATCATTAAGGAATCACAGTTTCTAGTGTCTATTTCCCTTATTATATCCCCAGACCTTTGAAAGAGTGACGTTCAGACATTATGTCCTTATAGGAAGCAATTCCTGCTTAGAATATCTAGAGTGGCTTCTCTTTTGCTGTACAAACCCCAACAGATGCCATCACCACACTCCTCAGGTGTAATGATCTGGGGGAAAGTGAGTCAGTCAGGGGGCTGAGGAGCCTCCTTGCCCTTCTCCCAAAGCCCCCCACTGACCTCATTAGAGGGGCTGCCTCTGAGAAACTGAGCAGTTGCAGGCATCAGAGGAGCGGGGGAGGGGGAGTGGGGCAGCCCAGCCCCTCACATCTGCTTCCCTGGTGGTTTATGTTCTGACTTGTAACACTTTGGGCGGCTAGCTGTTAGACTGCAGGCAGTAGTAGGTCCCAGCCTCTTCAGGGTCCAGGCTGCTGATGGTGAGAGTGATGTCTGTCCGAGATCCACTGCTGCTGAACCGCAATGGGACCCCAGTTTCCAACTTGGATGCTGCATAGATCAGGAGCTTAGGAGCTCTCCCTGGCTCCTGTTGATACCAGGCTAACTACTTGTTAATGTTCTGACTGGTCCGGCAGGTGATGGTGACTCTTTCTTGTAGAGCCATGGACAGGACAGCAGGAGACTGGCTCAGCACACTCTCACCATGGGAGGCTGAAACCACACAGCAAACATCAGCAGCATGTCAGGATGTGTACGTGGAAGTCACCAGTATCTAGTTAGGTAGGACAGAGAATACTATTTATTTTTTTAAAAAAGCCCAATACATCTGTGGAAGGATTCCCAATGAAGAAAGAAAATCAGGGAAGGAAAACCATACCCCCGTTTTAACCTCCTTTGTCCAAATATTCTTACCTGGAACCCAGAGGAGCAGAGAGGGTCAAGAAGCTGTGATGGAGTAACCATCTTGCTGCTTTTGATGGGTCCAGTATGTTCATGCCACACACCCAGAGACTCTGTTATAAGACTCTGGGAGGCAGAAACACTTCAGATCTAAGAGGATGAAAATATGCACATTATGAGGCATTTGTTTTGCTTAAGTACTTAAAAATTAAGTTTGTCAGAAGAATCCCTCATTGGGCCCCATACTTCTCTGGGTGTGTTAAGTCTCCCTCTTCTGGCCATGTAGAGGTTTTGAAAGTGCTTACCCCATGCTGGGCCAACTACAAGGTCTACCAGCAGGGGGCATGGCATATGATGTAATGCAGTCCTCTGGTGGACTTTGCTTTCACTGGCAGTGAAGAGTGGGTCACATTCTCAGTCTCAGCCCAGGGCTATGTTAACTCCCTGCTCTCAGCTACAGTGCATTGTATAAACATCCCCCTGAGCATCCCGACAGGCCATATTCTATCAATTACATCCTGTTAATTATGATGAGTGAGAAATGGTGAGGACTTTGCTAACTTGCAAAAACACATGTGCTCCAACAGTGGGATGCAAACCCTACAAAAATTCATGAGGCCCCCCTTCCTGGTGGCTATTTCAGGGGTCCGGACATCTGAGGAATGTGGGCACATCCTCTCTGAGGTAAAGGACAAGTACTTGTAACTTGTACCTCTGACCTCTGAGGTTGAAACACAGCACCTTGTTGGTAAAGGACAAGTACTTGCATCTCGTTCCTCTGAACACTGAGGTTGAAGCCAGTATCTTTTTGAGTGTTGAATGTTGAGACAACACATTCCACACTTGGATAAGATATACCATTCCTGATAAATTAGTTTATCAGCTAATTTTGAAGTCCCTAGTTTAGAGCCAGGTGCAGAGCCAGGAGGGACTCTGTATCAGGTTTAGGTCACAATGCAAGTGGCCCTATCATGTGGGCCCTATGACCTCTTGTGTCATTGGGTGGCATGTGCATCTGTGTGCAGGAAGGAGGGTGACACTATGGCAAGCCCTGGTGAAGACTCATAGCATAGACTTCCGGGTTCTTTGGTAAGACTTGGCCCTTCTCAAATACAACCTATTCACTGTTCAGCAAGTAGTTTCTAGTGTAGCACAGACCCCGATAGACTTGTGTACCCCATATCAATTAACTGTGTGCAGAATTGTTCGTCCTAAACCAGGCATGTCAGACACACCAGATTGTAAGATTGGGTGGAGCCCAGCATCGGTCAACTCAGGAAGGAGAAAGTATTTTCTTTAGCATTGGAGCCAAGCAGATTCAGCAGGCACACTTAATTTATGGGACAAGAGTTTCAGATCTCGACAATACTCACCACTCTTGCCCAGACACCCCTGCACAAACTCCTATTTTCAGCCTCATGAGGCTTTATATTTAATGCATTTTCTTATTTCTGCATTCTTGCTGCTCCAGGGGCAAAGGGTCTACCACTCCCCAAATTAGCTAATTCCCAGAGGCAGTAAAAGACTTGCCCAAGAGCATACATTTGATATGCAAGCCAGAGAATCCTGAGCCCCAATCCTACTCTCTTCCTTTCAATGAGAGGCACAATTTGTGATAATTCTCTCTATCCAGATCCTCCTGGGTACCAGAGGACAAGGGGCACACCTATAGTGTGCAGCCTGCTGAAATTTTCAAACTCTCCAATCTTATGTCTAAGTAGTTTGTTTAATTTGCTTCTCCATTACTTCTCATGAAATACACAGTAAAAAATACAGGCCAGCAGTATTTTTCTCTGTCTGCTCTTCTCACCTTGGTACTGCCTGTGTCGCCGTGTGGCATGCTATATGTTCTGTTTCCAGGGGACTATGCGTATAATAAAAACTTCTTACTGCATTGTAATAGCTTTCCTGTCTTTGTTTCTTACCACATCTGATTAAAGACACAGGGCCTGCCAAGCACTAATAGAGAAAGGACTCCAGGTTCTGCCCAGGTTCGCATGATATGTTGCTGTAAGTTAAACTGGAAAGCTCCCATACCATACCTTATTGAAATAAGATGGTTAGTTAGTAGACACTCAAGGAGCACAAGTGGTCATTGACTTAATGTGGCTGGGGAAGTGGCCTGACGTAGGGGCACGGATGCCGTATGGGGGTCTGGCTAGGAAGGGTCTGAAGGAGGAGAGTGGAAGGATAAAGGAGGAAAGATCAGAGGCCAGAAATTACCCGGTCTAAACAAAAAAGAGAAACTAAGCTAAAAACCAAAAACAAGAAAACCACCAAATCAAAACCACCACCAACAAAATCCTACAGTATCTGGGATACATGGGACCAAACAAAAGATCTAACATTTGTGCCACTGGAATCCTAGAAAGAGTGAGGAGAGAGGATGAAGATGAAAAATATTTTGAATAAGTAATTGCTGAAAAATTTTCACATTCAGCAGACCCCCAACAGCATAAACCTGAAGAAATACATGTCAAGACAGCATCTGAAAACTTCTGAGCAGTAAGGAAAAAGGAAAAAAATATCATAGGCTGAAAGAGAAAAATCACACTTACCCAGAGAGGAAAACACCTTGAATGACAGAGGATTTCTATTCAGAAACCATGGGGGCCAGAAGGCAATGATGTCACCATTTTTTTTCCTAGATATAATTGACATCTAACATTGTATAAGTTTAAGTTTTACAGTGTGATAAGTTGATCTATGTCTATATTGTGAAGTGGTTACCAACATTAAGATAGTTAATGCCACCTTTGCTTCACATAATTTTCCTTCTTGTTTTACTTATTTACTTTTTGTGGTGAGAATATTGAAAGTCTAGTCTCTTAGTAACCTTCCAGTACAATAGAATCTTGTTAACTACAGTCTCCATGCTGTACAAGAGACCATCAGAAATTATTTTATATATGAAAGTTTGTACCCTGTGATCAACATCTCCCCTATTTATCTCACCATTTAACCCTGGAAACCACCAATCCATTCTCTGTTTCTATGTATTTGGGTTTGTTAGATTCCACATGGAAGTGATATTATACATAATATCTTTCTCTGTCTTCCTTATTTCACTTAGCATATTACTTTCAAGTTTTATCCATGTTGTCCCAAATGGCACGATTCCCTTCCCTTTCATGGATGAGTAGTATTTCATTGTGCGTGTACACATGTATAACACAGCTTCTTTATCCATTTATCCATCAATGGACACTTAGGTTGTTTCTGTATCGTGGCTGTTTTAAATAATGCTGCAATGGACGCAGTGGTGCATGTATTTTTTCAAAGACCCAGAAGTGGAATAGCTGGATCATAGGGTATTTCTATTTATATGTTTCTGAGGAAACTCCATACTGTTTTCCATAGTGGCTTCACCAGTTTATATCCCCAACAACACCTGAGAGTGTTTCTCCTTATCCTCTCCATATCTTCTTTCTCCATATCCTCTATAACCTTTGGTATTTCTTGTTTTTTGTTTTTGCTTTTTTTTATAAATAGATATTAAATTTTATCAAATACATTTTCTGCATCTGTTGAGACAATTTCAATATTTTTACCCTTAATTTTGTTAATGTGACATATTATGCTGATTGATTTATGGATATTGAACCATCCTTGTATCTCTAGACTAAATCCTTCTTGATCATGGTATATGATCCTTTTAATGTATTGTTGAATTTAGTTTGCCAATATTTTGTGGAGGATTTTTGCCTCTGTGTTCATAAGAGATATCAGCCTCTAGGTACAGCCCTTCTGTTCTGGATGCCAAGAGCTACAGCCTTGTCTCCAATCCCTTCCTGCTCCAGGCAGGGCTGGCCCCCAGAATGGGATCCAGGAGGGGAGGCAGATGCGCATAGCTTAGGCTCCCTGAAAATCCAGAAACATGATAATGTGGACATGCAACTTGCTCCAAACTGCACATAGGTGAAAAAATGTTTAATTTCAAACCCTATTATTTGCCCCATTAATTTATGGCTCTTGTGGGGATGGTCCATTGGAAGTGTCCCCTGAGGGAAGGACACTCCGCCCAGGCCTCTCAGTCTGGACTCCTGCCTATGTGTCTCCACGGGACTTCCCCAGCTGGTGAGGTGGGGTGTTGTAAGTACCTCATATGAGGTCAAGTGGCCTTATTCTCATTTGTTGCCTACTATTCCCTTCCTATATGTGTAGATTCCTTTTCCCTTCTGTTTCTATTGGTTTTTCTATAATAATAAAGTTTTCTTTCCTTTTTGAAGCTGAAACAGACCTGTGGTCAATCTTTTGTTCAGCACAGATGGGGACTCTGTGTTGTGATAAGGGCTACTGTGTAGATGTTCATCACACTAAAAAATACCTTGGCAGCAACATCTAAATGGACATTGACCACTCCACTGGTTGCCCTGGCCTACTTCCGTTGACACATAAAATTAACCATCAACAGGGGCAAATTGAGGGGCGGAGTTTTGGGAGAATCGACCCTTTGTGAGGGTGACATGTGGCTCCCCAGGTAGGATCTATATGATTCAGGCTCTACCTGGGTCTTAGGAAATGGCTCATGTCACGAAGCGGTGCAGCAGCCACAGCGAAATTCGGAACAGCCAGGGTGCCTGCCATGTGACAGAGGAAGCCTCAGAGGAAAGATGGCGGAAGTTTTGTAGCTGGACTTGCAGTGCGCCCGAAGCCTCCACAGCCTCTGTCCTCCTCATGGGAACTACATGCTCTGCGTCTTAAGGGAATGCACCCCTGCCCCTTCCCTCTGTTTAAGAAGAAACAGCAGGACGAGGAACAGGTGCAGGGAAGTTTATATGGTACCCAAGCAACCCCGTGCTGACTTCTCAATTCACTGGAGGGAACTGAAATTTCTTGAAGGCAACTAGATTTCATTCATTAGTTAATTCAACACAAAACAGAAATATTGAACTGAAAAGATAGAATAACTGAAAATCAGGGTTCAGACTTCCCCTAGGTCCAATGAAGGTCCCACATATCTCCCCGAGTGAGGAAATTCTGGGCCTGTCTCCCATCTATCCCATCTCTCTGGCCCTTGCACAGCTCCAGGACCCAAGGTCAAGTTTTTACCTCATCCTTACCCATCTGCAGGGGAAAAATGGCTTCAGAGCTTGATTTTTTCCAGTCAGAGTTTTTATAAAAAGTTGGACCCAAAGTTCTCCACTTTCTTTTTGTGTCTTCCAATTCTTTTGCCCCTCCCTGTCTCCCATTATTTGTTTCCCAGCATATTTTGTTATTTTTCCACATTTAAAAAAATTTATTTATTTATTTGACAGAGATCACAAGTAGGCAGAGAGGCAGGCAGAGAGAGCAAGGGAAGCAGGCTTTCCACTGAGCAGAGAGTCTGATGCAGGGCTTGATCCCAGGACCCTGAGATCATGATCTGAGCGAAAGGCAGAGGTTTAACCCACTGGCCACCCAGGTGCTCCTTACCACAGTTTTTGATATGAAGAGCCAATGTTATCATTTCTGGAAACTGAACCCATTTAAAGACATTTTTAAATTGAAAATGGAAGCTCTTCATTCGATCTTGTAGCAGTTTGTCATTTTTAGAACTAAGTTGTTCTCAGAGCTTCTAAGTTGACTTTTGTGTGTTCCTGTCATACAACTCTATTTTGGAGTTAGTTTTGGCTCCTTACATTTCCACTGGGCACTTTCACAACCCACTGCTTGTGAGATTTGCTTCTGTTCCCCCAGACTGCTTTGCATTAGCCCCTCCACATCCAGACCAGTGGCTCAGGCTGTATAAAAAGGGCCTTTGCTATGTGAGCTGAGCTGCGTCAGGCAGGCAGGGGCAGCAAGATGGCGTCACAGAGGCAGGTCCTCCTGTCCTTGTTGCTGTGGGTCTCAGGTGAGAAGCTGAAAAGTGCCAAAATCCTTCTGGAATAGTGTCATTTTAATCAACTTTTTAAGATATATAATGAGAAACACTGGTTATTTCTAAAATAGACCCAATGATGTACTGCCATGTGGTACCATTAGGAAGCACGTTTGCAATGATATATTTCAGCGTGACTGGGATAAAGTGTGTCTGTATCACCATTTTTCTGATTGCAGGTGCCCATGGAGACATCACGATGACTCAGTCTCCAGGCTCCCTGGCTGTGTCTCCAGGTCAGCGGGTCACCATGAACTGCAGAGCCAGTCAGAGTGTTAGCAACTATGTAAACTGGTACCAGCAGAAACCTGGGCAGGCTCCAAGGCTCCTCATCTATGGTGCATCCAACAGGGCCACGGGTATCCCAGACCGGTTCAGCGGCAGTGGGTCTGGGACAGACTTCACCCTCACCATTAGCAACCTCCAGGCCGAAGATGTGGGAAGCTATTATTGCCAGCAGTATAAAAACTATCCACCCACATTGCTTCAGCCTTGAACACAAACTGCTCCCTGGGGCCACGGGTCAGGGAGGCTCTGCTGCACCAGCTGCTTCTTTCCCGCTCAACCCTGAAACTGTCTGTTCCCCTATCTGCCTGAGAAGTCAATTCTCCTGACTTACTGCTTGCAAGGCTTGTAAGGCCCAGCAGAAAATGATGGGGACTTGATGCCTGCTCTGTCTCACATGCCTGAGATCATGACCTGAGCCAAAAACAAGAGTCGGACTATCAACAGACTGAGCCACCCAGGTGCTCTGATTCCCTCACTCTTCAACCCTGTCACTTTAGGAACATGGGATGCTGTGCCTCAGCACCTTTTTTCACCACTTGTCACCTTTTTCTTTAAAGTCTTCCCTTGGGCATTCAGGTGTAATCTTGTGACTGAAGGAAGTCAGGGCTCTAAGTGTGCCATAACTTGAGTCCCATGTAAATGAGCATGTCCCAGTCTTTGTGAATATGGAGACATTCTGAGCATCTTAGTATTATTTCCTCACCTCCTTCTGAAATATATGGGTTGATGCACTTTAGCTTTGGGAAAGATAGCAGTAAACCTGGTCAATGTGGTCTAAATGCCTTTACCTACAAAACAGCTTCTCTTAATAATTAGAAATCTACTTCAAGGATCACTGTTAAAGGATCAATTTCTCTCATTCAAGGTATGTTTTCTGAGGGCTTCCTCTGAGTCCAGAGCAAAGACATCTGCTTTTGCCCCAGCTGGGAGAGCCAGGCGAAAATCAACGACATCAGTAAACATTTACTGTGTTCTGTTGGAGGGGCTATAAAGAAAAGTGAAGGAAGAAAGGGAATAGAAGAGTAAGGGAATAAGTGAGTAAGAGTGAGCAGAAGCTTAAAATCAGATGATGTATTAGTTAGCTATCATCATTTGATAAAGCACCCACAAAATACTTAAATGACTTAAAATGGTAGCATATTTGTAGCTCTCATGTTTATTGGTTGACTGCCCTGTTGTGTTAATATGGGCCCAGATTTGATTGATCTTGATTGATCTTGGCTGGCTTGCTTGTGTACTTAAAGTTGGCGGGCTGGTGCTCCTGATGTAGAAAGGCTCAGATTTCCTTCCTCTTTGGCATTTCTGTGTGTGTGTGTGTGGGGGGGTGGGGCTGACCATCTTGACCTAGGAAATAGGAAATGGCATACTTGGCTTTAAGTGAGGATGGAGGAGGAGCTGTTAGAACCTGAGAAAGGAAAGAGAAAATGTGAAGACTGATGAGACCTGAGAAGTGAAGTATGATTGTGGGGCAGGGTGAAGGGCCTCAGGAGGTGAGCGGTCATGAATCAAAGTTGGAGCCGTCGGGATTGCTGTGTGTTTTTCTCCAGGAGGCATGTGGAGGTTTGGGACTTTGCTACATGAAATGAAACAATGGAAGGCTGAGGAAGATCTTGCGTATAGGGGGTTGTTATAAAGAAGGATCATGGATTTCAGCTGAGGAAGGAGGGAAATGAGACATGAAGGGCTTAAAGACAAGAAAATATAGGAAGGTCAATAGATTCACTAAAAGCTAATTTTCAGAAAATGGTAAAATTATGACTCTCATTGAGAGATAGTAATGACGAACAGGGGTTGAATTATTTTACTCATATGCTATGAGGGAACTAGGAATATGTAACTGGTTCATAGGAAAAGTCTAAGACACAGCTATATATGGAGTAAAGGAACGAAGTGCAGAGAAAGGCAAGCTGGTTCTCCAAGGTGAAGTAAGGTGTCAACTAAGTCACTACCAGGCAGTACAGAATCATCCATCTATCAGTTACCAACAGTTTATAAAGTTGCAAGATAGCTCAGAGACAATGACCATGGTTGGACCCTGATAACCTGGAAAGGTACACTACAGAGATGCCAAATTTTCTATGGAAACACAACATATATTTTTCCTATAGATGTCAGGTCTTACTGTAATGAAAGCCAGAAATTATTGGCAGTGGCATACCCAGTGGATTGCGCTTCAGAGTTCTTAGAATGGGTCAAGGATGAGATACTCAACATTTAAAAAACCCCATTATTTATTTATTTGAAAGAGAGAGAGAGTGAGCGATCATATCTGAGCTCATGAGCAGGGGGAGTGGCAAAGGGAGAGAGAGAAGCAGACTCCCCGCTGAGCAGGGCTCCATCCCAGACCCCGGGATCATAGCCTGGGCTTAAGGCAGAGGCTCAACTGACTGAGCCACCCAGGCGCCCCTGATATGCTCAGCATTGTAACGGTGGAGAACTTGTCATGATTTTCTGATGGCGCACCTAAGGCATGGCCACGAGAGTGACTGATCAAGATTGGGTGGGGAAGAGACGATTGGGGAGAATCAGCCAAACAACTGAGAGAGCAGGTAATGGAAGGTCAAATACTGAGTACACTGAAGCCACTAGGAATTGTGACAGGCTGTGAGAGGCTCTAGGAGGCGGGAGCTAAAATATTCCAGAAACCAGGAGAGACTTTGGGGCTGGTGTTTGTCTGCCGCAAGGGGTGATCCTAGAGTGGCATAGTCTACCTATCTTGATTTCAAACACTGTTCTTCCACTTTATAGGCAGGCCTAGAAGTCTAGAAGAGGCAGAAGGGGGCGACAGAAGCTCGGTGAGCAGGCTGCCAGGGAAACACAGAAGCTCAGCGCACTTTTAGAAGAGACACGGTCTACTGTGCATCTCAGTGGTTTGGAGGGCGAATGTTGAGGGAGAAGGTGTCCAGTCCAGGTGGTGAGTTTTATCTCTCCTGTGTTTCATATTTTTTGTTTGCCTCTCTCTTATAATCTGTTTTTCTGTTCTTTCCAAATATAAAATGTTTTCTAATGACTAAAGCAGCCTGCTTTTTGCTCCTGGTTTTGCACTAGAAGTCTTTTTTTTTTTTTTTTTTTTTAATGTTAAAAATATGTTGGGGAAAGAAAATGATGTGCATTGTTTCCAGCACAAGGATAGACTGAGATCTAGTGTTTTCTCCTTCATGAGATTTTTTCTATGGTCCTGGCAAAGTCAGGACCTCGATCTGGAAGCCAGATTTCTACATATTTCTACATCTTTCTACATATAAATGAAATCATATGATGTTTGCCTTTCTCTGGACTTACTTCACCTCACAATACCCTATTGGTCCATCCATGCTGTGCCAAATGGCTAGATTTCATTCTTTTTATGGCAGAGTAAAATTTCATTGTATATACGGACATCGTCTTTACAGGATTAGGAGCTTATTCCTGCTATGGGTTTACAAGTCTGGGAGCTTGAAGAAAAAGTTTTACTAATCCTTCTCAGCCATATTTCCTTTGAGGTTAATGTGTATAGAATGTTATCAAAAGAATATAGCACAAAGACAGTTAGTGTAGCTGGGATAGAAGAAATTCAGAGAGTGGGAAAATAAGCAATAATAAGTTATGAATAATATCAAATATTATCCTACTGAAAATATTACAAACTTAGTTAGATCAAAAATGTATGTAATTGTGTTGCCACAAATATGCCTCAGGTTTCTGACGCTCATGCTGACTACCTGTTCCTGACCCCCACACACAAGCCAGGAGTGTCAGGTTGAGGTTCATGGCAGCTCTCTGCCAGCTCACTGCTCAGATCACAGGCTGATCATGTCCCTTCCCCAGCTGGTTGTGCCCCGCTGAGACTATTGCTGCCAAGGGACCAGGACCTTGTCCAGAGCACTCAGCTTCACGTTACTGCCCTGAGTTCCCCAGCACCTGACTCTGATACCAGCTCGGAGCCTCTGCTGTGCCCGCTCCCTGCTCAGGCAACACACGTGCCCAGTGGGGACCGCCAAACAGAGAGGTTTGTGTTCAGGGCTGAACCACTGTGGGAGGAGCATGTGTACTTTGATAACAGTAATAAACTCCCACATCATCAGCCTCCACCTTGCTGATTCTCAGGGTGAAATCTGTCCCTGATCCACTGCCACTGAACCTGTCTGGGACCCCAGTGAAACGGTTGGAAACCTTGTAGATCAGGCCCTGTGGGGACTGGCCTGGCTTCTGCAGGTACCAACTCAAGTACGTGTTTCCATTACTGTGTACGAGACTCTGACTGGCCCTGCAGGAGATGGAGGCCGACTCTCCGGGGGTGACTGACAGTGAGAGTGGAGTCTGTGTCAGCACGACCTCCCCGTTGGATCCTACAACAATGAGAGATAAGTACAGGTTATGGAGAAACATTATGAGCCATTATTATGAATTAAGATTTCATTTATATTAGGCTAAATCACATTTTGTGATTGGATTCCTACTGTAAATATATCCAGTTTCCATGGATAACCCGAGAATTGCAGGGCACCAATGGCCACAATTATTTTTCAGCATCTCATTAAACACTGTTCTTTGTTCCCTTTAATTTCCATTAATTTTCACGGATTTCTAAGTTAAATTCCCCTTTTAGAGGGCAATCGTACCCCTGGACAGAGCACAGATAGGGAGTAACAGCACCCAGACAGCTCACCCTCCCCACCCCAATCTCCCATCTCCTCCCTGCTCTGCTCTTACCTGGGACCCAGAGCATCAGCAGCCCCAGGAGCTGAGAAGGGAACCTCATTTTGAGATGCTGAACTGATGAGTCCTAGTAAGTAAACACAAGCTCAGAGCTGACCTTTATGTCAGACTTCCAAGGTAAGGTCCTCCCCAGAGGACAATATGCAAATCTTGTGGTGTGTGTGGCAGAGAGGAAAGAGGTCCCTCTCCTGGGAGAGCATTAACTTAAAATGGCTTCTGTGTTTGCAGGGAAACTAACAAAGACAAATTCCCTACTGCCTGTGTGGGAAGCAGGATCTCTGTGATAATCAGGATCTGTGTCAGGACACAGTGGTCATAGCCCTGCCTTCTGAGAAAGCTCCAGAGACCCTGAATATATAGGCATGCATGTCCAGAGGCCATTTCTGGCAGGTGAATGGCCATCCTGCCTGGATTCCTGTTAGCTAATGTCCAGGAAGAAACAGATCCCACTCCAGCTGATTAGCCCGCAATCTCCAGATCCCAGGATAAACTGGGGAGAGATCAGGAGTCTCTGGGATCTGCTGTTTCCAGGTTAATGGTTTAGGCAATTTATTAATGAGTTATTAATGAATTAAACTCACCCTGGGACCTCGTGAATTATCTACTCTTTGAGAAGATGAAAGTGAGCGGAGCTTGACAGGTAGAAAAGAATCTCTCACTTACACAAGGAGAACTCATAGTCCTGCAGAGAAAATAGGAAAGAAGACAGAATTATAAGCTTCAGGCAATGTATGAAGTATGTGGTAATTGATTGTTACAGTGCATTGTGTACCCTGTCATAGTTCTGTCTCCCTCCCCAGAGAGACTGATAGTAGGCAAGACACAGATGATAGAACATACATACCATATGGTACATATTAGATAAGGTGGACACACTCACACACACACCATATCAAACAGAGTGATTTCTTAAGTCAACACTGTCTAAGTGGATGGACAGGATGAATAATGTTTCCTCTTCCCATATAGAGGCTTCCTCATCATGTGTAACCGATTTCTGTTATGGGGTCTTGTTCCTTGTTAGTTCTGTGTGAGAAGCTGTTATCTCTCACTGGATTTTATGTTCAGCCCCACAGTTCTGAGTCTATAGTTGAAAATGAGATTCTGTAGGTGAGAATAGCAAGTATTGGGATAAAACTTCTAATAATTTGGCGTCACCCTTACCCATGATGGAAATTTTCTGAGGTCTTTGGTGAACCACAGTCACTGTGGAACAGGATGCATGGTCTAGGCTGCTTGGGGCATCAGTTTACCAACCATCCTTCATTTAAGGCTGGGATATAACCTGATGCTTCTGTGTGTGTCAGCCTGATGTAGTTGTTAGTCAGGTGTTGGTGAGTGTTGTATCAACCTCAAATTACCCAACAACTCAAGTCACTGTCAGGCACACAAAATCTTGGAGAAACTGCAGGAATAGCATTTGTAGTTCTGTTAGATCCCAGGTAAATCAAATCCAAGGTCACACTGAATTGAAGAGTTACTGAATACATGCAAGTCCAGGTAAGATTACACAACAAATCTCCATCTGAATATCTTCTAGAAAATCCTCCTAGAGTGTGATTTTGTACCATAGTTAGAAGAATTACTATGTAACAATGGTAGTGTTAGAAACCCTGAACTCAATGGAGGGATTTGGGTGCTGATGATAGGTTGTGAAAGAACTAGGACTAATAGCCCCTGTCCTGTATGTTACTGGTTGTCATTTCATTTACTCTTTCATGTGTTTTATCCCTTGATCTTTCCTTAGAGTGCTAGCCACGCAATCCTGAATCTTACTCTTGAACATGCCAGCCCACCTAATGAATCCAGCTGGTGAATGATTCAGAAAGTTAAACCAGTAGAAATGAATAAAATCAGGAAAACCCCCAAACGGACAATAAAAGATAATATCATAAATCTTAAGATGAGTTTGGAAACTATTCATTACACATGTTAAATTAAGAATCACAATATCTAACACTGTGTGTTAAATATACTAAGGAAATCAGAATCACATTACCCATCACCATATGTGAAACCTCAGTGTGTGGAAATTTGGTTGAAAATTATTTATCCATCTTGTTTATTTACTGTGTATCAGTTTTGAAACTATTTTTTGTACAGCGTATTCCTACAAATGTTGAACTTCAAAAATATTTCCTACAAAACTTAACATGAAAACTTTAAAAGTCTCCTTCTGTGTTTGGTTGTTTATCTCATAATTTCTTGCCCTGAAATACCTAAAAAATGCAAAAACCTTCTACAGCTTCTTTCTTGACACAGAAGTCTTTGAAATTTTCCTCTACTACCTGTAGACTGATGAAAGACTGTTCCTAATTCCTAAGAGGAGTCTTTATCTCCTGTGTATGTAGGAACTTTGTTGTACCCTGGACAATAAAAGTGACTTCATCAATGTTGGTCACTGCACACCACACAGAAATGATCAGCATCTGTAAAGGATGTAAGAAGAACCTCCATGAGGTCCAGGTGGGGTCCAGGACTCCAGGAGTCTCTAATCTTGACCAACCTCACCTCAAGGAGCAAGGACTTACACAGGGAGGGTTTGTTGCACTTTTGTCTCTTTGCTAGGGGAAGTCCCTTTGGAATTCATAAAACTGGAAGCCAATGTGTCATTTGTGTCCCTTGGGATGATTCTCTTGCTACTTTGTTTATGTGAGTCCATTATTCTGGGGTCAGGGTGTGTGGGTGGGGAGTGTGATGCTATTATACATTCTGTAGGATTCGATCTATACATTTTCTCAGCCAAACAGCAGAAACTTGTAATGCTTTGTTGAAGTTGAGAGACAACATACCTGTGTCCGGACTGAGTCCAAATGGAAGTTCTCTCTGTCGTACAACAGAGGGAGGGTCTCCAACGGGAGGTCTGTTGGGTAGATTCTTGGGACCTGTGACTGAAATGGGTCACCGTTTCTAAATAACTGCAAATACTCACCCACTAGAGGATGAATGCACAGAGAGTAATTTTGGCTCCAGGCAGCTCACATATATATGTGAATGTATTGATCTTCTGACTTTTTTAGTTATTTCTGAACCTTGTGAAGCAGGTCACTTATGAGATTCAATGATCAAGATATTTCAAAGGCCTGGTCTCCATATACGTCATCTGAATTCCTTCCCAATATTGTCATTTCTCTTCTTTGTTCTTTTTGAAGAAGTAAATAACTAAATGACTTTTGTAGGACCAAAATTCATGTGAGTCCTTTGAAGAAATGAGAGCAATGTCTTATGTCGTATGTGAAGGTTATTCTTGTATCGATGCTAATCCTTGGTCAGGGCCCCCAGTCACCACACTCTAATCGGAGAAAGTGAGACAAAAGTTCCCTTTGAGCACAGGCCACTTCAAATCCCTCTATTTAATAAACTTTTAACTCTGTGTAGCAATTTGCATCCCCAACCCCTTAGTGTCTCCTGTGAGGGATGGAACTTCTGTCCTGAGGATTCTCAAGGAGTCCTACAGCTTTCTTGTCAGTTAACAAATACTCTTCCACTGCTTTAATTTGAGATGAACTGTTTCTTTGTTTTTGTATTTGCTTTTTCTCTGCAGAAAGTTTGCTCCCTAGTCTCCTACACCAGAGCACTGCTTTCCCCCATGTGTCCTTCTAACAGAGAGCTCTCTCTTCAGGGCAGAGAGGACACATTTTGAGCCCCAAGTTCCTTAGGGAAAATAAGGAAGCAAGATTTTCTCAATACATCTATGGCAAAACCTTAAGGTCTTTCCTTTGAGAACTGGCCTTTCCCCGAGTCAATGTGCTTGAGAGTAGGAACTGACTTGGGTCTAGGAACTGA